>NC_083771.1:25783506-25918506 GCF_963514075.1 Conger conger
CTGTTTTTATACTTTATATACAACCTTAAAATCACCCATTTATTTTCACCCGAGAAAACCGGCCATGTAAGAGAAGCTGTGTAATTGCTCTTTTAAGCACTGACTGGCAATGAAAGCGAGCAGACCATGTCGCTCTCTGGGCCCAGGGGCTGGCTTGTGGAGAAATATAATGTGTAAATATGTACAGTACTGCGCAGAAGTCTTAGGCACCCTAGACTTTATTATTCATTCATTCATTCATTCATTATCCTACAGAATACATTGGGCGAAAGGTAGGAATTCACCCTGGACAGGTCGCCAGTCCATCGCAGGGCACACATACCATTCACTCACACACTCATACCTACGGGCAATTTAGACTCTTCAATCAACCTAACCTGCATGTCTTTGGGCCGTGGAAGGAAACCGGAGTACCCGGAGGAAACCCACGCAGACACGGGGAGAACATGCAAACTCCACACAGAGAGGCCCTGGCCAACAGGGATTCGAACCCAGCACCACCCACTGCCAGAACACATTTGAGATTTCCAAATATTCATTTTCCAAAAGATTTAATTTTACAGAGACATTTTTGTATTTAATTTTAAAAAGTAACATATTGCTGTAAACAATTGACTACTTTTTACATAAAAACTTGATCAAGGCTGTCTGAGATCAGAAGCAAGGAGCCAACCAAAGTCTGCAGAAGAACTGTGGCAAGTTCTCCAACATGCTTGGAACAACCTCCCTGCTGATTGTCTTATAGAACTGCAGGACAGCGTTGGCTATCTCAGAGAAGTGATGCAGTTTTAACGCCGAAGGGTGGTCACATTTCATTGAATTATTTTTGAAAGAATCTTATCTGTACAGAATGTTATACAGGTGCCTAAGACTTTTGCACAGTACTGTATATCAGTTTCCCAACAATGCAAAGCCACTGGGAATGGGAGGGACCAGGTGGGTGGAGCAAAGCAGGTCAGGGCAGGGCAGCCTATAGCCTAGAGGCTAAAGTGCTTGATTGGGGCCTGGAAGGTTGGTGGTTCAAGCCCCAGTGTAGCCACAATAAGATCAGTGCAGCTGTCGGGCCCTTGAGCAAGGCCCTTAACCTAGTTTAAGGGAGTGGCCGCTTCCTAGTCTACTTAACTAAGTTGCTTTGGACAGAAGCTTCAGCTAAATAATGCAATGTGAGGCAGTGCGGGGCAGTGAAGGCCCCTAGTTCTCCCACTCCACACATAACCCAAGGGTAGCACCATGCTTTAGTGAGCCCCTCTTTCTTGTGAAAGGTCTGTCCCTTTGGGATGTGCAAGCTCTAATGCCCAAATGATCTTTGTCTGTGATGGTCAAAGCAGAATGTTTAATACATTGGACTGTTGCCGGAAGGTTGTGTGCTCAGATCCCACTGCTGCTGAGCCCTGGAGTAAAGCACTCAATAATTCAACAGCACATCCAGCAGTATTTACTGAGACTTGTTTAATGAGGCATTTTCAGACAAACTCTTACCCAATTACCCTCAGCCTGCTAGAGTGGGTTTATCTACAGGTATATAAATCGCCACATACCTCCATTCTCTCATACCGTTTCTTCTATGTGCTTTTCGCTCTTTTTCTCTCCAGTTTGGAATGACCATTTCAATTTAGGAGAGAGCAGACTGGCAGCTGTTCTCTTCTGAAACATGTGATGTCAGCTGCCATTTATTATCCAGAGCGACGTACAGTTGATTAGACTGAGCAGGAGACAATCCTCCCCTGGAGCAATGCAGGATTAATCTAACGGCTGTGCGGATCTTATTGTGCCTACACTGGGGATCGAACCACCGACCTTGCGGGTCCCAGTCATATACCTTAACCACTACGCTACAGGCTGCTAACTTAAATGCTCCCACCCCTGGGTGACGCTGGAGCCAGTTGTGTGACCCCCCCAGAAAGGCCCTTGCTGAGTGATTGAGGGCTCAGGGGAAATTTACACCACTCAGTTTCACTATCCTCATCTCCTCTCGTGACCTTCTCTGCACACACAATCACGCACCCACACACACACGCCCCCATCAGATGAATGGCCTTTTCTTTTTACTACACGACGTGATATCCATGTTAACTACCCACTTCTGCTCCCAGTTCACTCACACCCCTGTGCATGTGTGTGTGTGTTGTGTGCGTGGGTGGGTGTGTCCATGGGATCCATGTGTGTGTGTCTGTGCGTGAGTGCCTGTGTTGTGTGTGTGTGTCTATGTGGGGTCCGTGTGTGTGTGTCTGTGTGAGAGCGTCTGTGTTGCGTGTGTGTCTATGTGGGGTCCGTGTGTGTGTGACTGTGTGTGTGTGGGTGTGCGGATGCATGTGTGTACGTGGGGTATGTGTGTGCCATCTAGCTGTAGATTCTGCACACATGCATATATACACACACACACACACACAAATACACACACACACAAAAAGCACACAGACACACACACAGACACACACACACACACACACACACACAAACACAGTCACACACACACACACATTCCTGTGCAGCCCAGCCTCTTTCGGCCAGCTGTAATTCCCAGAAGGCGTGACTAAACGCACAGTCACTGCGGTTGGGGCGGGACATTGGGGGCTACAGTAACGGCCTCGCCCCCCGCAGGGCACGGACACGCCAAGCCCAGACACAGGCGCACACACCAGCTGTCCCCGCGCCTGCATGCGCGCGGGCATCGATGACATCACGGCAGAGCGAGGAAGCCCCGCTCGCTAAGCAGCGATGACTCAGCCTCCATGCCGATGACATAAACACCCTTCGCCGACCTTCAGCAGACAGCTCCGCTGCCAAAGACCGTTTAGCCACGTCCCGCACGGGACGCTCTCAGACAAGTCATACCTCCTCCCCCCCCCCCCCCCCCGAGAGCCCACCCCCCTCCTCCACCCTCCCCAAATCTCATTGAGAAAACAGCCCAGTTCAGGACTACGAACGGCACCGCGCTCCCATTCCTTCACATTCATTCAGCGCTCTCCTACCCAGAATGACTCACCATGCACGAGAACACGAACACGTCCGCCCGTGTCGTATGAGCGACAGCAAGCCTGACCTCCCCACAGCGCTCTCACACCACAGCCCGTACGGGCCGCATTGCTCATTCACCGCCGTGTACGGAGGATCCAACAGACAGCTGTTCATTGGGGCGGGTTTTGACATGGTTGATGTCGTTGGAAATTTACGAATCCAGATATCGACGAAACGGTCACGACAGGCTAAAGCGATGTTAGATTACACTACGAAGGAAATCGGTCTCCTGTCCGCCCCTTTGAGTCCGCGTTCATGTTCAGCCGACCCTGACGAACTGAAGAGACACGGTGTGGTTGAACATAAAATGCGTCAGAGACGGAGAAACCGTTATGTAAAGCTGACTCGGGCTCACAAAACGGCTGCAATGTTCTGGCCGGAGCTGCTATTGCTATTGCTGACACCGAATCAAACCCATTTCCTTTATGGTCAAGGCCCCCAGCACCCCTGACCCTGTGCATCACAATGGCTAGGCTACTCCACTCCTCACACTGTTCCACCCAGTGGTTTTGATGAGAAATCGTTACAACTCAAGAACTGTGGGGGGGGGGGGGGGGGGGCATATTGTGTCCAAATTTCTTATTCTACCAGTGGACTTAAGCGTGTGTGTGTGTGTGTGTGTGTGTGTGGGTGCTCTCCCTCTGCTCTCCCCAAATCCTGACCTAAGCCTGTGTGTGTGTGTGTGTGTGTGTGCTCTCCCTCTGCTCTCCCCAAATCCTGACCTAAGCGTGTGTGTGTCTGTGTGCATGTGTGCTCTCCCTCTGCGCTCCCCAAATCCTGAACTAAGCGTGTGTGTGTCTGTGTGCATGTGTGTGTTTGTGTGTGCTCTCCCTCTGCGCTCCCCAAATCCTGATCTGTGTGTGTGTGTGTGTGTGTGTGCTCCCCCTGCGCTCCCCAAATCCCCAAACCGCAGTGTGCAGACAGCCAGCGGGAAGCTCAGCCGCTTTGCTATTGGCTGCTGAAAGATATCGAGTTTCCTCGCCACCTCGTCACTGCCACCGCAAGTGCCGCGTGCTAGCGGAGCGCTTTCAAACCCGCACACACGCGCGCCACACTGCATACATAGCAGAACGACACACACGGGAGACCTGTGGGATAGCCGCACGGCTTTAGCGCGCACACCCCTCCCTGAAGTTGAAATTACCTCCTTGGAGCCAAACTCAAGGTCATTGCGCTCTGACCCCTCTCGAAAGGGTTCCGAATGTGCTTCACTGCCAGCGGCAAAGCAGTCGCGTTAATTCCATCCCCAGTCTCTTTAGGATTAAAGAAGCCCCGTGTGGACTATGCATCTTCGGATTCGTTTCGCTGCCACGTGTTCGTTAGGGCTGTGGGATGATTCTCATGCACGTGACATTGATGTTAAATCAGACGGTTTTCACTGGCAAGTTATTTCTGGCGTCGATGCTTAAAACAACCCAACACTACATGGTGTCAAGGGGATGCTGACACGTTTTGGAGAATCGGCATAACATTCAAGCATTGTAAAATGACTTATCGGCTAGACAAATAAATAAGGGTAACCGTCTGCAGCTACAGGATTCGGACAATAATGTGATGCGCTATGCCATATAACATATATATGCGCGTTCAATCGCTTGTAGAACTACCCTGTTGTGAAAGTATTTGTGCACAAATGTTGTCAAATTGATTTATGCAAATCCTTCTGTCTCTGGCCATGGAAAGCGCCCTGAAGCGGCACACTTCTGCTAATAAAGTGTGTCATTGCTTTTTAGCTTTCTAAAAACACAAATCAGACTGACGTATGATCGATTATGGACGTCTGAGTCCATTTTAATTTATTGAGCTAATTGGTGGATTACTAGGGTGATACGGAAAACATCGGTAAACAGCAGTGAGCGGCTGTCGATAAAACGCGTCAGATAAAAGACTATCGTTACCCTACTATTAAAACGCCTGTCGAAACTGGGACAAATTCGAAACTGTAGTGTGCAACTGATCGGAAATACATTTTTTGCTGTCTATAAAAACACTTTTAAACCACGACACAATCCTTCGCACATCGACAATGTCAAGCCTGCTTTTTTTGGATTTAACTATTTGATTTTAACCTTATCACTTAGCCTATAGAGGTGAGCGGATCAAAGCGATTTGCGCTACGCCTTAGCACTTATGCTTTACGCGACCCATTCAGCCAATCCAAACCACTCAGTCGACTTTTGTAGCAATGTCAGTTTGGCACCACTAACAAATCATTAATAATAATAATAATAATAATAATAATAATAATAATAATAATAATAATAAGAAGAAGAAGAAGAAGAAGAAGAAGAAGAAGAAGAAGAAGAAGAATGCTAATTCAGTCCACCGCGACTGTATTAGCTACAGTATATGCCTATCCACCAAATTCAGCAGTTCCCACCTGTGATATTCCGAAAATCCCGTCTCTTAACCTTCACTTCGCCCCTAGTGAAAGCTCATAATGAATCCCAGAAGAACAGCAGCCACGTCCGAGGACAGACGACAAACGATGAAAGCAGGGACATGCAGTCAAAGTTTTATAATACGAGGCCGTTTGCGCACTCTAGTCATGTCTCCCTACATAGCTGGTTACGCAAATAATATGGCAGCATTGCAGGAATCTGCTCGAAGAGAAACCACTGCAGGTAGCTACTGCCTTAGTACAATTTCTGACTAGTGCAAATTGCTGTCACTGATTTATCCAGTACTTCGAAATACTCGAAATTAATTAACGACAAAGAACTGTCATTCACTGCACTGAAGACAACGATGCCGCGCGGGCGTTCTTGGTACAGTAACTTCCCCACAGCGCAAAACTGTCAAGGTCCTGTGTCTTTCGCCAATGATCCTGCGTTAACCAAGGATACAAGGCAGCGTCTGCCAGCCGGTGTTTGGTATCACTTACCTAACTTTTGCCGCCACGGAAGATATCGCATCGTTTCTTAGATTCTTCCTTTTGGACACGGCAGTTCCCATACTGAAATGGAAACAACGCTGGCAGAAAAACAGCTCATTCCAAAGACCGAGTATAGGTAGAATCAGGGGAAGAAACACATGCAAACCAAAACAATTCCGAAATATAAAAATATAATGGGATGTGTTGGTTTGGATGTTGTTCTCTTTCTGTACTCTCCTGTGGAAAGGGCAAGGATTCAGAAGGGAATAACGCGTCCGGCCATTGCAATAGACCCGCAAAGCTAACAGTCGCTGAATGATAATTGCTATCAGCGGGTAGATTAGAGGGGAGCGCGATGCCTCCGTCTCACTGTTCAGTGCGGTCCAAGTGCGCCTGCGATGCTGTCAAATAGGGGCAAAGAAACACGCACGGCTCGATTCAGCCATCCCCCCCTTCTCTCTCTCTCTCTCTCTCTCTCTCTCTCTCTCGCCCGTTTCTCTCATTCCTTCACTGATCTGATTCGAGCGAGGGAGGTGCGGAGGGAGGGGTGAGGTGGACCATGGGCCGCCTTCAAAGGACGCAAGAAGGAGCGAAGCCCATCGGAAACCAGCAGTAGCAGGAACCATAAAAGGAGTGTCAAGTCAGGCGGTAGGTGGGGAGGGAGGTTGTTCTGTTCCCAAAGCTATATATCCACCATTTCTATGATTGGACATATGGCTATAAGATGGGTGAGCTTATACTGTGGCATGTTAGTTTCGAGACGAAAATGAATACAGCTGTGGGAAATCAGAAGAGGCAGGGTCTGACTGTGTTTGACTCTGTCGGACTGTGTTTGAGTATGTTTGACTGTGTCTGACTGTGTTTGACTGTGTCTGATTGTGTGAGGTGAATTTGTGGTGCCTTTCTTCCCTCACCAATGCTACAGCACACACTCACCTGCAGAATGAGAGGAGATGTTCATCAGTAGGGTCCAGTACACAGGGAGCGGGGTTGGGGGTTTGGGCAGATGTGTTGATTGGATTGATGAGAGGAACAGTGCTGAATTAACCAGGCAGGCGCAGCAGCGAAACGAGCTCATCGAGAGAAATCACTCCCTGCCTGAGGGTGTGCTGCACCTGCCTACACACTGCTGTTCCTGTCCCAGGACACACACACTCACTCTCACACAGACACAGACACTCACACACTCACTCACATACACACAGACACACACACTCACACACTCACTCACTCACTCACATACACAGACACACACACACACACACACTCTCACACACACTAAGACACACACACTCACACACTCACTCACACACTCACACACACACTAAGACACACACACTCACTCACATACACACTCACACACTCACTCTCACACACACACACACTCAGACACACACACTCACACACTCTCATACACACACTCACACACACACACAAACACACACACGCTCACTCACATACACACAGACACACACACTCACACACTCACATACACACACAGCCACACTCACACACTCACACACACACACACGCACTCACACACATACACACACACTCACTCACATACACACACACACTCACACACAGACACACACTCACACACTCACATACACACACAGCCACACTCACACACTCACACACACACACACGCACTCACACACATACACACTCACTCACATACACACTCACACAGCCACAGACACACACACACACACACACTCACACAACAGTGGTATGCAGAAGAGCATCTCTGAACACACAACACGTTAAACCTTGAAGTGGATAGGCTACAGAAGCAGAAGACATAAGTAAAAACATAACTCTAACGAATGCCCCCCAAAAAAGTGGTCACTGAGTGTAAATAATTATATGAATGAATGAATACCCTGTCCCACAGTTAAATATGGTGGTGGGTCATCGATGTTTCAATTTTTTAATTCCAGAGGCGCAAGGGTCCTATAACGGATTCCAAGCATCAGGCAATTTTGGCTGACAATCTGGCTGAGACTTGTGGATGGACTTTCCAGCAAAACCTTTTGACTTTTTGACCCAAAACATTCCTCAAAATCCACACAGAAGTGGTTCACTGACAACAAAATCTGGCCATCTCAGGCACCAGACCTCAATCCAATAAAAAACCTGTGGGCTGAACTGAAGAGGGCAGTTGATAAGCACAAACCCAAGAATGTGAAGGATCTTGTGAGGATCTGCATAAAGCACAGGTGTCAAACAGTCCTGGAGGGCCGTAGTGTCTGCTGGTTTTTGGGGTGTTCTGGGTTGATTCAAGTCATTGATTGTATCCACACGTCTTGTTCTCAAGGCCTTAATTGGCCTTAATTGGTAACTGATTGAAAGGAAACTACAAAAACCCGCAGACACTGCGGCCCCCTGGGAATTCAGTTTGACACCCCTGGCATAGAGCAAGGGTGGGCAATTCCGGTCCTGGAGAGCCGGTGTGTATGCAGGTTTTTGTTTCCACCAATTACCCTGGCTAAATGAGCTCATTGGCTGAATGCACCAACACTGGTTCACTTAGAGATTGGATCACAGTAAAACGGGGGACACAAGAGCAGTCTTCAGCTGTCAGTCATGCACATCAAGTAATGTACTGTAGCTAAAATGTCAGATGGCATAAAAGGCTAATTATGTAATTAAGGCCAGAAGTTGGTATGAAATCCAGAAATGGATACGGCCCTCTTTGCCCACCTCTGGCATACAGAAATGGTATACAGCACATTCTATCAATATACAAGCAAGCTTTAAATACATTGGACAAGAAACCAAAAATCTGTCATCGCTGAATACACTAAATACATATGTATTTGGACAGTGGATACTTGACCTTCGCATGTCTGACCTGCCTATTTTATAATAAAGACTATTATAAAATCTACACCTCGGTCTCACATCTGGGTCGCTTGTTCATTGGACCTGATGGATGTATTCTTCTGACCTTTTATTTTAGTTGTGTATTTGATTGTCTTGCTCTATGACTTTCTTACCTGTTGTTTAATGGCTTTTCCATCTTATTTGGCTAGCTTTCAGGCAGCAATTATGTTTTATGATTGAAATATTCACAATTTATTGACTTGTTTATACACTCACTGAGCACTTTATTGGGTGGACCTGTAGGCCAAATTGTTAATGCAAATATTTAATCAGCCAATCATGTGGCAGCAACAAAATGCATAAAAGCATGCCGACATGGTCAAGAGGTTCAACTGTATTTCAGACCAAATGTGAGAATGGGGGAAAAATGTGATCTAAGTAACTTTGACCATGGAATGATTGTTGATGCCACACAGGGTGGTTTGAATATCTCAGAAACTGTTGAACTCCTGGGATTTTTAGAGTTTTACAGAGAATGATGCAAAAAAAAAAAACATCCAGTGAGCAGCAGTTCTGGTTGCAAAAATGCCTTGTTAATGTGAGAGGTCAGAGGAGAAGGGCCAGGCTGGTCAAAGCTAACAGGAAGGTGGCAGTAATGCAAATAACCACACATTACAACAGTGGTATGCAGAAGAGCATATCTGATCACTTAAGTGGATAGGCTACAGCAGCAGAAGACCAATAAGTAAAAAAAGTCTAATAAATAACATAGGCCTACCCAATAAAGTGCTCACTGCTGCAATAAATTGCTGCATTTATTCATATGATTATATCATAAAGGCATATTTATTTATTTTGACAATTCCATACTCATGAGGATGGAAACGGATGAAGAGAGAAATGATATGCTCGTACATCTGAATGGTACTGAATAATTCTGGGCAGGTTTCACAGCCCGCTGTGGGGAGGGAGGGAGGGAGAGAGAGAATGAGGGGGGATAGGAGGAAGAGGGATGAATGGATGACAGCATACCTGTACATGCTCAGAGAAAAAGAAGGGGAGGGGAGAGAAAGCAAGAGAGAGAGAGAGAGAGAGTGGGGAGAGAGTGGCAAGAGAAGAGAGAAAGTGAGGGAGAGAGGGGGGAGGGGGCAAGCAAGAGAGGAGAGAGAGAAGAAGAGAGGGGGAGCAAGAGAGGAGAGAGAGAGGGGGAGAGGGGTGGCAAGAGAGGCGAGAGAGAGGGAGAGAGGGTAAAGAGAGTGAAAGCGATGCACAGCTCAATGGATGTGAGAGAGAGGGGGTGTGGGAGAGACACAACACAGAGACCCTGCAGCTCTTTCGGCACAGCAAGCAGCACAGCATGGCTTCAATTACATCACCACGTCATCAGCGTGATGCAGTCAGATGTGACCCCAATACAGTGAACATCTACACAATATTCACATTCTCTTTAAGGTCACAACTCAAATGACCCATGCAACTATCCCTTTACTTTACCAATACTTACATTTGGCAATATATTTCGGAATTGTATTATGTTCTGGAATTATATTGAATATAAACAGTTGGTTGTTTATAGCAGACATATACGTCAGATATAGGCTTGTGTATTGTGTATTAGGGTACACATACACCATATGCAAACGCTACAGCAATTTAAACACAGTAATGCACAGAAGTGCTTCCAAAACAAACTTTAATTTGCCATTTCCTACTTAATATCCTCCCTGGCCAAAGGTGATCAAAAGCACTCAGCTTTTGAAGAGTTGCACGCCTAATCAATAAATTAATCTGGGATAGTGCACAAGCAAACTGCTGCAACTCTGACCTGGCAAAACCCAGAAAGCTGAATCTTCTAAATTCCAAATACAGTATGTACAGTACTGTGCAGAAGTCTTAGGCACCCTAGACTTTATTATATATATCTGTTTATTTTTGTGTGTGTGAGTATAAAAGACACATTTGAGATTTGAGATTTCCAAATATTCATTTTCCAAAAGATTTAATTTGACAGAAACATTTTTGTATTTAATTTTAAAAAGTAACATTTTACTGTAAGCAATTTACTACTTTTTATTGTCTTACCCAACGATGTCCTGCAGTTCTATATCTCAGAGAAGTGATGCAGTTTTAATGAAGGGTGGTCACAAAAAATATTGATTTGATTCAGTTTTTAGCTATTCTGCCAAATGAAGGGTGGTCACAAAAAATATTGATTTGATTCAGTTTTTAGCTATTCTACCAAATGACTAAAATGTAGTGTAAAATGTATAATATGTTTATTTAGGACCTTTCATTGAATTATTTTTGAAAGAATCATATCTGTACAGAATGTTATACAGGTGCCTAAGACTTTTGCCCAGTACTGTATAAAAACAGACCAGAAAGGAACTGAGGAGAGAATGAGGAGAAAGGAATGAAGGAGAGAGCAGAGAGATGATAAAAAAATGTTTTGGGTTGTTAGCAAATATTTGTTTGTTTATGACTGACTTTGAGATGCTGAAAACTGCTATTCAATAGATTTTAATAACGTTACTGTTCCCTTATAACACAATTGTTATATTGTTTTGAAACGAAGTATGAGTATTTCAAATAAGGCCCGCATGTGAAACGTGGAAAAACTGCACAACGTTGCACAGCGAAGCTTGTGAGGTTGCGAGCAGAACGTCATGGCCACACACAGATGTCTAGTCAGTGTATGGAAGGAAATCTTGCTGAAATGCGCCACCTACCGTTAAGACAAGAGCAGACACCGCAGCTTGCCATAAACGGACGTTTGCAGCGGAAGACTTTCCTTTTGACTGGGGGGAAAATAACACATGACATGAATTATACATGCAGGATCAGATTCTCGACTAAGAAAGAACGCACCGATATCACTCTTCATGTGGAGAGGGCAACACGCGGTGGGCGGATATCATTTTTGGCAGGGCCAGGTGGAATGACATGGCAGGAGAGAAGCAGACGCGCTAGACCGCTCGCTATCCCATCAGTCGACAAAGACGAAGCAAAAGCAATCAGCGTAAATCAAGAAAGGAGTCACAACGCTTTTGTAACGTAACACTTGTGACGGGTGATGTGTTACCAGTACATAAATTGGTAAAATGAGCGTGACAGTAGTGCGTGTAGGATACACTGGGGAATTATTTCATGAATTTAAAATTAAATGAACAAATAAATTAGCTGATGAATAAATCATATTGTTACTACTGTGGCTGCCGCCTATTTGCTTTTGCTTTATTAAATTATGAATAGTTTTTTCGTAATTCATTTTCTTTCCCACTCACAGAACTAATAACAATTTTGAGTCTTCTGTTCTCTGTATGGTGTAAGCGCAACCAAATAATGTAGCGGATGGCATACCTGACATAGCCATATTTACATTGTAAAATCAATAAATGATTTCTCCTCCTTATTACCCCAATTTGTAATAACCCATCACTGGTACTAAAACAGGTGGCCAAACTTTTTAACAGGTGGATCGCCATGGTTACTTTGACGGACCGCAGCCCACAGGTGTGGCATTACAGCCAATCACACGTCACTCTGTGTAACCCCATGGCCAGTAAGGGCAACATCCCTGTTCTGTTCTGTGTCACACCTGTGTACTGCACTCAGAGCAGCTCAACCTGTTCAGTCATTGTTCATTTTAGCTGGCAGCTGTAAAGCTTTGCAGGCATGGGCAGGTATGCTGCACACAGCTTGTCACTGATCCCTGTTTTCAGCGATCTGAAATATAAACGCATGAATAGAGATCTCCGCCAATCCTGGAGTATGTTTTAACAATGCACGGAACAAAGCCAGCAGTAATTTGTGGCTGCCTCTTGGCTACATTGCCTTCCCCCCCGGGAAGTATAGCCAGAAGGGGTATGCACCAATCGCGGTTGGCGTTGTTACGTCTGTTCTTAACCAACGCGCTCCGTGAGTGGTGGAGAGCTATCGAGCTGCGGTGACTTCCTGTCCCAGTGTGGAGGGGGGAGTGAAGTCCAGGAGAGACAGCCGAGGCAAATGTTAAACTAAACTGAATAAAACCACAGGAAGACAGGCTGAATAAACGAGATAAATATCCTCTGTTTGAGGTCAACGCCAGGGGAGATAGAGAAGGGGGCCGGAGCTGTTTCATTTTGTGGAAGAATAAAGGGAACAGGGAGGGAGAGAAAGGAGGAGAGCCTGAGGACGAGAAAGAAGCGTGGCGCAGATGAAGAGGTCAGAAGAAATGAAAAAGTGATGGATTTGTACCCGAGGAAGAGTTCTCCCAGACCTGGATAAATAATGCAATCAGTCACTGGGAAGACAGAGAGAGCACGTGTGTGTGTGTATGAGTGAGAGAGTGAGAGAGGTGTGTGTGTGTGTGGGGGGGTTGCTTGCAAAAAGCTCCCGCAAGCTGAGAATGATTTTATTTTATATCAAAAAACTCTAGAACGTGACATATGGCTATCAAAATAAGAATAAGAGTGATACATATTCTCTCTCTCACACACACACACACGCAGGCACACACACACGTAATTTACAGTGCAGTCCATAAGTATTTTGACAGTGGTACAATTTCTGTTCTTTTGGCTCTGCGCTCCAGCACATTGGATTGGACAAACAATGAAGATGACTTTAAAGTGCGGACTGTCGCCTTTAATTTCAGGGTACATCCATATCAGGTCATCCACGTAGGAATTACATCCTTCTTTATCTGTAGTCCCCCTATTTTATGGGACTGAAAGCGTTCGTATGCCTACACTAAGTTAGTGATTGAATACTCTGACTAATCAAGGTGTATTCAATCAAGGGAGTGATAAGGGACAGTCTGTACTTTAATATTATAATTTCATTTAAAATCCAAGACACAGAGCCAAAAGAACAGAAATTGTACCACTGTCCAAATACTTATCGACTGCACTGTTTGTATATGCAGGCATACACACCGCCGTATAATCCAGAAACAGAAGCATTGTTGTTTTAAAATGTACTTGTTATTTTGCAAATGTCAACATGCAAGAAATGCATTATGAAAGGCACTAATTAATCCTATTCCTCATAGTATGTGCAGGTTGACATACAGCACATAATATATTATAATCGTATTTAAATGATTTAAGGCTCTTTAAATTTCGATCTCATTCTTCTCTCTTTTAACATCTCTCTTCTCCTTCCTCTCTTGTCATGCTCCGTTGTCACCCCTGATAAAAGAGTCTCCATGAATATTAAAGCAGCCGATAGCATGTCCCACTGCCAGGCTCTGTCAGGCTACGGCTAACGCAGTGGGAATGCGTTTTCACATGGCGATGAATCACAACTATTAGCCGAATAAGTAACATCTGTGATTGCCTATCACACCGTGCGCCATCCACAGCCCACTACATCAACAAATACGTGACTCACGTCCGATGTTTTCTGCCCTGGACAAGCTGTCAAGTATCATTTTTTAAAATACAAACAAGCAGCATCCCCCTAGTTTCAAATAAATTAAAGGCATAATTATTTCTTTGCATAGATACATGATTGTCAATTATGTCCCACCACTGTACGGAGAACTGGAGGTAGGGTAATGAAATATTTCAGTGGCTTTAAGCCCACCACACATCCACAGGATTGTGTGGTCTCTGTGAGATGTGTGGCTAACACAGTGAGGAGTGCCAGCACACACGCACAAACATACACACACTCATATGAACATACAGTATACTCTTAGTACACACACTCTTTGTAGATCTATCTATCTATCTACAGGTATTTATCCATCTATCTATCTATCTATCTATCTACAGGTATTTATCCATCTATCTATCTACAGGTATTTATCTACAGGTATTTATCTATCTGTCTATCTATCTACAGGTATTTATCCATCTATCTATCTATCTATCTACAGGGATTTATCTATCTGTGTCTCTGTCTCTCTCGCGCACACACAGCGTCTGTGACCTCAATACCTCAACAGCACACGCTAACACACGTGGCAGGCCTGCCTCGCTGTGCATACAAGTGTGACGTCGCGCACGTGCGCAAGTGAGTGTGTGCAGTTCCGTAGCTGGGTTTCCACTCTTAATTAGGCCTGTGGCTTTGCAGGTGACGATCTGCAATCGTGTGTCTATGAATGCACACACTCTGTGATGGCTGTCGTTTCTCATTTTCAATTATGCATTTTTGCTTCATGTAAACCGCTGTCTTGGCCGGGTCTTTCTTGGAAAACAGCCTGTCAAGCTCCACAAGGTTTTTCACCAGGCGAAAGGCGTAAGAATGCATAAACGAAATAAAATAAAAAAGCATATGCACAAGTCTTTAAATCCACATTTAAAAACGCATATGTTTGGGTCTGTAGATGCAGTCTGAAGTTAGCCTGTGATTTCAGTTCTTGAAAGTGGTGTACAGTGTGCAGAGGTCTGACCGTGTTTACTGTACACGGTTTCATGTGGCCCACATTCCAGCAGCTTTTAAAGTGAGCTCTCCTGTATGCGCTGGCCTGGCAATTACACATGAAACATGCATGACACAGACACAGCACCTAACGCATTTCAGCAGATGTGGTTCGAGGAAAGTGTTCTACTGCACCCCACTCACTCTCAACTGTGCCTTGTTTACCTCTGATCCCAGGGTCTGATACGATGTTGTTGGACTACCACTTCCTAATGACCGCAGACAGTCTTCTACCCCGATGGGACCAACGCTGGCCCTCCCAGACAGCGAACTCACAAACCCCCTCACAATTAGGCAGGAGCTGCCAGATACAGATCCAGTGGGATGCTACCACAATGCATCTGTCTCGCCAGGGTGGGGGCTGGGAAGCGGATTCTTATGTACTATTACGTACGACCCCTCCCAAACACACACACACACACACACACACACACACATACACACACACAAACACACACTAAATCGCAACATCACAAAATTTAAATGCAGATTAAAAAGAATAAAAACACCCACTGTAAAGTACACCTTGCTTCCTCCCCGTGACTCATCCGCCAGCCGGGGTCCCGCGCCCCCCCCCCCCCCCCTCCCACCGCACACAGATGTGAGGGGGCGCCGGGATCGTTTTACCGCTCCTTGGAGTCCCAGAGCACCCCTGCGTCCTCCCACACTGGGCCCTGGCAGCGCTCTCTCTCTCTGGGGGGAAACAGGACGACGGGATTAAATTCCCTCGCTCGCAGGATGAAGACAGGGGCGATAATGGCCGCTGCCTCTCCAGCGAGTTAGACGGCGAGTCCACTTTAAATCTCAACGCCAGCTCTGATACAATAAATAATACAGTGTATGTGTTTTAGCACAATCATTGCACAATGTTACTCGTCAACATTCATGAAACAATGTTTTGTCGTGAATTAGGTCTACTGTAAGTTAGCGTCTGTGTTTCTGCTCTCAGGGGGGCCTGCTCATCTGGGTGCACCCCACCCACGGGACCCCCACTAATTCCTTTCCCGGTCGCAGAGCAGGGAGGCTGAAGACATGTTAGGCACTAATTAAATGATTCAACGGTGTACGATTGTTCATTAACCTTTATTTTCACAATGTGTTATTTAACAGAACACATCCCTTTAGGCGGAGAAGTGCTGGGCCTTTCAATCAGCTTTTCACATGGAATTTAATACTACCGGTGTTACTGTCTGTGTATGGAAATGAGGGAGGTGACTCAGTGACGGCAGCTACTTTACCCACCCTGATCACATGACTGGTGCACAGTGTTGTGTCCAAACTCGGTGTTGTTGTCTTGGTAACAGTTTTGCTTTATGGCATGTGTTGTGTTTTACAGCAGAGCAGCGGGTGAAAGAGAAGCCGTGGATGGCTTCGCTCCGCCGGGTTTGTCCTTTGCGCACAACACACAGCTCGTATAAAGACCCAGCCTTTCTGTCAACTGTGTTCCACGGTAACATTGTAATCGTTATTGCTTTAAATACGTGATTTTCTCTTAATCCTCAGAAAATTACTTTCAGCGGAAAGACGTTTCCGGGTCAAGGCAGAAAGATAGTTCGGTACTGTAGGTAGTGACTCTTAAGAGCAGATTCTTGACTGACCTGGCAGATACAGCCACCCGTTATAAAATCAGAACTTGAACATTGAGCTGGTCAAGCTGGTCATGAAGCTAGTCTAGCAGGGTATGAACTGGTCAACCAGGATGGCCAAACTGGTCATAAAGCTGGTCTAGCTGGGTATGAACTGGTCAACCAGTATGGCCAAACTGGTCATAAAGCTGGTCTAGCTGGGTATGAACTGGTCAACCAGTATGGCCAAACTGGTCATAAAGCTAGTCTAGCTAGGTATGAACTGATCAACCAGCATGGAAAAGCTGGTCATGAAGCTGGTCTAGCTGGGTATGAGCTGGTTAACCATTTACATTTTAACACTCAGACCCAAAAAGCAATAATCAATACCACTAAAGGGTCTGACCATAGGTTTATACGAAACACATATTTGCTCATTCTTGGAGCGCCGTTTGATCTGCAAATCTGTTTCATGCGGTAAAAAAAGCTTTTTTGATGTGCTTCTGTGAAAAATCCTTTCATATATTAAAGATAAAAAAAGCATTAGCTCTGCAGGGAGAAGCGTGGAGTGGTTTGCTCCGTTCGCGAGAGCGCAAGGCGATGTACTTTCATGGGCCCTGCACGAGAACCACAGAGGCACATATTTATTTCAAGAACAGGCTTTATAGCTGCGCCAAGTAGATTAGTGCCCAAATTTAAAAAAAAAAAATGTCGCTGCATGGCCTTATAAAGGCGTATTTATCCATTACATTACATTATTGGCATTTGGCAGACGCTCTTATCCAGAGCGACGTACGGTTGATTAGACTAAGCAGGAGACAATCCTCCCCTGGAGCAATGCTAAGAGAGCATGTTCATTCCACATGTGTGGTGCAAGAAAAGCAAAGGCCTTTTTTTCCTAACTCAGATGCAGTGGATGGGATTGCTAAGGTTGGTTCCTGTGGCAGGTTCACAGGTTCGAGGCTGGGCTTTGCCATGGGCTGATTATAACCAGGGGTCCATCGTGAGGGAATGGAATTGGCTTCATCCAGCCAGGAGTAGGGCGGTTCAATGTGAGGCACAGCCTTTTAGGGTCACCACTGTGTTAGCTCATCCTACTGATGTGCCAGATCAGTTTCAGTGCTAGTTCTCTCCTGTAGTACGTTCTGGACTGTAGGATTAGAGCTCTTGTGTGATTGGATTTTTCCTAACCTATACAACACATACTTGTCTAATGATGTCCTTCACACCTCAATGTCATTTTTATAACTATGTTAATCTGTTTGTTTTAATATGTCTGCTGTGAGTGTACGTACCCGTTGCATTTTGTGTAATATATTGTATTGTATGGGTTGAATTGGCTGTAGTTGTCCTGCTAATGGTGCAATTGAAAGCAATTAGAATTGAATAAAAAGATTAATTGATTGACAGAGAGAGAGAGAAAGAGAGAGAGAGAGAGAGAGAGAGAGAGAGAGAGAGAGAGAGATGTGCTCATCTCCTCATTGGCACACATATCTCGGAATGCGGCTGGGTCACATGACGGAACTGCAGCATCATTAGGCTTCCATTCTGTGGTCTGTGAACAGAAGCAGTGGGAGTTTAACTGGCTGCCAGATTGGGCTCACAGCAGCAGGGATATGGAGTGTCACAGGATACAGGCGGCAGCTATACCACCCGGTGTTTTCCCCTAACTGACGGCTGAATATAAGCAGGGCTGGGCTTTGGTGGAAGTGAAGTTAGTCATAACAGGGTTGTCAAAGAACTTTGCGTGATTATTATTATTATTATTATTAGTATTATTATTATTATTGCTGTTGTTCCAGCCTATGAGAGTCATTTGAGGTAGTAACTGAGTTTGCCAGAATACTACACTAGGGTAGCTACACTTTCCCTGCAGCTGCAGCAGACACATATTCTTGCTGCAGTCAACCTTCCCAGCATGCATTCTGCCTTCTGTCCCAGCTGACATGCAGCTCGATACGCCGCCTCTCCTCTGAAATGCCTGTGTGCTCAACCCAACCCTACCTCTCACACAGCTGAGTCCTTATATACAGGCATGCACGGACGCACGCGCACACACACACATGCACACACACACACACACATGCGCACACAAACACACACATGCACACACACACACACACACACACACACACGCACACACACATGTGCACACATGCACATACACACGCGCACATGCACACACACACAAGCACACACACACATGTGCACACATGCACACACACACACGCACGCACACGCACATGCACACACAGGTCCATATGTCTGCCTGTCTAATCTTAGGCAGCCATTCCCAAAATACAGTATGTGACTGTATTTTTAAGTCAGAGTCAAAGAGCCATAAGTTCAGTCAGTAACATGCGTTTACATCCAGGAGGTTTTACCTACATGTATAAAAAGCTCACATTGCAGATCACAGGGAATTGAATTCAGCAAACACCAATTCACAATACGTTCACTCCTGGCCACCTGACCAGAGGGAGGACTGCTAACATCATTAGCCCCACTGTATCCGAATCGCTCTCTCTCTCACTAATGATATTAGATACTTGGCCCCTTCCTTTTATCCGGAGGCAGAAGGGGGCTACGTGAGTTCCATACTTCATCCTCACCTTGGTTCACCTTGGGACGGCTGCAATATCCCCGAATCGCAACGCAACCTGCGACGCGGGGGGAATGTAAGGCACAGTAATATCGCCTCTGATGTCTGCACACAGCAAAAAAAAGACCACCAAAAAATGAAATATCCGGTTCATTAAAAAAGGCAGCGTTGGACTTCAACTGCCGGTGAAAAAAAAAAACGGGAAAGACAGAAAGGAAGGGGTGGTGAGAGGAAGAGATTAGTGAGGTGAGAGAAGGGTGGAGAAGACAGGGATGGAGTGATAGAGAGGAAGAGACTGTTTTGAGAGGACACAGATAGAGGCACAAGTTGAAGGACGTGTGAGGGGAAAAGAGAGGTGGAGGGAAGAGGGGGGAAAAAAGGGAGGGAATGAGCAAAGGAGAAAAAGCAGAAGGGGAGAGAAGGAGCAGGATAGATTGGGCAGAGGAGGAGTGGGCAGGAGAAGGTATGAGAAGAGGGAGAGAGAGAAAGGGAGAGAGAGAGGGAGAGTGAGAGGGAGAGAGGGAGAGTGAGAGGCGTAGTTGAGAGAGAGGGAGAGTGAGAGGTGTAGTTGAGGGAGAGAGAGGGATAGATTGAAACGAGTACAGAGGGAAACAAGGAGAGCAAGGGCATGGAGATTGAACAGGGAAGGAGGAATGAAGAGGGGATGAAGTGAGATGAATACAGAAGGTAGATATGAAACAGAGGGGGATGGAGATGAAGCAGGGAGGAAGGATGGAGGGAGGGAGGGGAGTAGCAGGGGAGAGATGAGCCGAGGGCAGCAGAATGTGTGCAGAACATGTGTGCAGGAATATGTTCAGAAATGTGTGCAGGAATATGTTCAGGAATGTGTGCAGGAATATGTGTGCAGAAATGTGTACAGGACAGGTCAGTGGGTTGAGGCAGAAGGCAGGCAGGTCCAGTGATGGGATTGATGTGGCTGGGATGGGGGAATGGTGGGGTGAGTTACTGACTCCTGACCTTGGACCCGCCAAGCAGTTACCAGGGAGTGGGGGCAGTCTGCTGCAGTCTTCCTCTAGTCCGCTGACTGACTGGCAGTCTTCCTCCACACCACTGACTGACTGGCAGTCTTCCTCTACACCACTGACTGACTGGCAGTCTTCCTCCAGTCCGCTGACTGACTGGCAGTCGTCCTCCAGTCCGCTGACTGACTGGCATTCTTCCTCCAGTCCGCTGACTGACTGGCAGTCTTCTTCTACTCCGCTGACTGACTGGCAGTCTTCCTCTACTCCGCTGACGGACTGGCAGTCTTCCTCCAGTCTGCTGACTGGCTGGCAGTCTTCCTCCAGTCCGCTGACTGACTGGCAGTCTTCCTCTACTCCGCTGACTGACTGGCAGTCTTCCTCAAGCCTCCTGTGCTCTCTCGCCAGCCACCCCTCCCAAATTCACACTTTGCCCAATGGCTGTACGGATCTTATTGTGGCTACACTGGGATTCAAACCCTCAACCTTGCCTGTCCCAGTCATTTACCTTAACCACTATGCTACAGGCCGCCCCATTAATATATGTATTCTAATACAAACATAACATAAATAAACGCATCTCCCCAAATGTCTTTCCTAAAATATAACTTTTATTTATTTCACCTGCAATCTCTCATTTCCCATTGTTGGTTTTACCCTTAAGTGTCAGAACAATCAGGGTAAATTATTTATAAACACGTTTATTTTGGCTCTGTCTTCAGCCGAGAGAGAGCAGGTCTGTTTCTGAGAGGAGGGAGAGGCCGCAGTCAATGAACGGAGGGATGTTTGGCTGCCTTCCTGGACGGTCAGCAGGGAGGTGCAGACCGATGAATTATTGAAAGGCTGTTGCCTATTTTCCAGACGGTGGCAAGGCACCGGCTTCTCTGCTTGAAACGGGCGATGCGTGGGACGCTTGCAAGACCAGCACGTGCGAGACTCCGGCCTGTGAAATCCAGCCAGAGCATTCTCTGTACCCGAATGAGCACGCTTCTAACATAGAGCATTCATTTCAGACAGTGATGCCAGCCAATCAAGTCCCCCATTCACCACACCTGGAGAAAAGTGGGGTTAAGAGCCTTGCTCAAGGGTCCAACAGCTGTGTGGATCTTGAAACTGTGCGGGGCTTGAACCAACTTGAACCACCAACCTTCCGGGTGCCAGTCGTGTACCTTAACCACTAGGCTACAGTCTGCCCCCTAGTTGCCCTTATTAGACACATGTGGGCACGCCATCAGAAGATACAAGAAAAAACTATACAGGAAGACAATGAACAAAAAGGCCTGCATGCCTCTTTCAGTTCAGTCACACCCTTGGCTGGTAACCCCGGCCAGAGATTCAATTCCGTTTGCTATCTACCGGATAACATCACCGATGGCCACCACCGCGCCCAGCTCCCGCTAAGCTTCCTGTATTTTGGGATTTGACGTGGGAATGGGACACAAGGTGAGGGGTGCAGAGACCTCCCGCCGGTAAACAGACAGCTGAACAGGTGGGCCCCGGAAATGAGACGGCTGGAGCAGATCACATTATATCGGGCCCCGATTCTCTCTGACAGGACCGCCTTCCAGAGCCAAACACACACTAAGCAGACCGAGTGAGAGAGAGAGAAAGAGACAGAGAGAGAGAGAGAGAGAGAGAGAGGGAGGGAGAGGGGGAGGAGAGGAAAAGAAGGAGAGAGAGGGAGGAGGGGGAGAGAGGGGGAAAGAGAGGAGAAGAGAGAGAAAGGGGGGAAGGAGAGAGAGAGGGAGAGAGAGAGGGGGAGGAGAGGGGAAGAAAGAGAGGGAGAGGGAGAGAGAGGGGGAAGGAGAGGAGAAGAGAGAGGGGGAAGGGAGAGAGAGGGGAAGGAGAGGAGAAGAGAGAGAGGGGAAGGAGAGAGAGAGAGGGAGGGTGAGAGAGAGATAGCGAGGGAGAGGGGAGGTGAGAGGGAGAGAGAGAGGGAGGGAGAATGAGAAAGAGAGAGGGAGGGTGAGAGAGAGAGAAAGAGAGAGGGAGAGAGAGGGGGGGTGAGAGGGAGAGAGAGAGAGGGAGGGTGAGAGAGAGAGAAAGAGAGAGGGAGAGGGGAGGTGAGAGGGAGAGAGAGAGGGAGGGAGAGAGAGAGAGAGAGGGAGGGAGGGTGAGAGAAGGTACTGAGTATGACTGTGCCAGTTGGCCACTGGGCAGAGACACAGAAAAAGCACCTTGAAGTGACAGGACTGTGAGCATACATCCACATACATTCCCTCTCTCTCCGTATACAAACACATACCAATGTATATACATTCACAAATAAATACACATCTACACAGCAGCCAACAGGAAGAAATGACATACAAACACTTTCTAATATACCCTAAATCCTCTCAACCTGCCTTAACTCACCCCCCAAATATACAAATAAAACATAAAACCCCACTAAATGTAATAATACCTCCATCTGTCACACAAACAGTCCCCTAAATACACCACATCTTTTTTTACATGTTGCCACTCATCAGTTTGTAATCCTCAAACTCCACCGTCAAGTTTAGATGGACACATGCTTCAGTGTCAGACAGGCATGCCAGAGATGCGAAGCGTGAGAGCGAGAAAAAGAGAAAAACAGTCGACTGTCATCAGCATAGCAATCACGAGTAAGACATTACTGTAAAGAGAGGAGTGGACCAAGCACTGAGCCCTGTGGCACACCAAGAGGATACAGAAATAGAGCCCCCCCGGGACACCTAGTAGGATCGGGCAGCAAGATATGTGGAAAACCATGCAAAGGCAGAGCCTGAGATGAGATGTCAATCTTGGCAGGGGATGAAGGATGTGGCCACCTGAATCAAACGCGACAGGGAGGGGGACAGAGAGAAGAGTCTCTGTAACTGAGTGGAGCGGCCATACTCGAAAGCCAATTGGTTGGGGTCAAGAAGGTCATTCTGTAGCAGATGGAGAGGCGCTTGAGTTTTAGAGTGGTAGTTGTGTAAGTCTGTTTGGTTCAGAGGGGGTTGTTCAGTGACACGGGTCCTCTAAAGTATGGCCGGGACTCTGACAGTTGAAACGACATTTGGAGCAGAGCACTTGATAAGAGAGGAGACGAAAGAAGGAATAATGTCCTCAGAAATGGACAGAATGGCAGGGGGATTCAAAAGGTCAACAGAACAGGAAGGATGGCGGAGGGATGACACAGGATGAAGGAGGATAGTGATGTGTGTGTGGGGGGGGGGGGGGGGGGGGGTCAGGAGAGGGAGATAAAGATGCCACTGACCTTCTTCGCAAAGGACACAAAGTCATCCACGGAGATGGGGGAGTGATAAGGGGAGAAGGGACTCAGAACAGTTTGTGTGGGTTAGAAACAGCAGATCGGATTATACAGTGAAAGCACACAGATTCAGCTGAGGGAGGCAGAAAATGAGAGGGGGGGAGCAATCAGGAGGGAGTAGATGATCGAAAGAAAAAGTGTGAAAGGAAAGGGGTGAAAGCTCCCAGATTGAACCACTTTGCCTGACAAAGAGACATGATGGGGTTTCTCTTTAGAGACACAGAAGAATGTACGTGAAGAAGTACATGAAGTAATGAGACCAGCGCTGGCACACCCCACCTCTTGAGGAAGCTACAGAAATGGTAGAGAAACACACCAAGGTAATACTGTGGGGACCATTGAAAGCACACACTCACAATGACACAATTGCCTTACAGCAAAGTTTGTTGAGCCCAGCAGTTAAAAAAAAAAAGTACCGTGTTCTATTTATTTCACAGTTAAAGTTAAAAGGTTATTTAACAGCTCAAGACATACTTCAATCTTTCATTCCCTTCCTCCCATTCTCGAGTGGTGGGGGTATAAGTAAACAAGATAATTCCATTACAAGTAGCAAGAGTTCAGCTACAATAGCCACACTGTTGTCCCGAACGACTGTGATTTTAGCCGTTCCTTACCCTAACCTGCGGTCCGAACAGGCTCGTTCCCACACGTGCCCATCACAACTGCTGCAGTTGTGTATTTCTAGCAGAGTGGAGACATCCCAAAGACAGTCACTATAATTCACTCTATAGCAACGAGACACAGCAAAGACACAATACATGCAATACTGGGACACAGCCTATACAGGACAAGGGGACAGCATAGATGCAACACACCAGGACCACAATATAAACAACATACTAGACACAGACACAGCAGACATGTCCAGGCCAAAGTACAGACAAAGTGACTTGGGCCAGACAAATCCAAGGTACTATTAAAGCAAAATCACCGTCCTTGAATTCTGCAGTCGGCAGCAAGGGCTATTAAATAAAGGCTTTGGCACTGTCCACATTTTACACCCAGCCACTAACAGATTACACAGCGGTCCTGCTGACAAAATGATGAAAGTGTTCTAACCACTGCAGTTGGAATAATGTATAAATGTCAATGAAATGGCTTAACAGCAAGATATAACTCATTGCTTGAAGTCTGTTCCCAGATTATACTCAGATTCCTAAACCACTGTTTGGTGCAGTTTTTTTTTTAACCTGTATCTGTAACACAGTAGCCCTTACACCTATGCACTGGTATGATAGTGAAGGCGTGTACATGTACCATGTATCCCACACAGTGTATTATGGCATGTGTGTGAGCATGTGTGCAGTAACACAAATAACCACACATTACAACAGTGGTATACAGAAGAGCACACAACGCATTAAACCTCTAAGTGGATGGACTGCAGCAGAAGATTGAATAAGTCTAAAAAATAAGTCGAATAAATACCTAATAAAATGCTCGCTGAGTGTATATCATCATTGTTGTTGCATTATTATGTTTTATAATGATTTATTTTATTACCATTATTATGTATTATTATTATTATTATTATTATTAGTAGTAGTAGTAGTAGTAGTAGTAGTAGTAGTAGTATCGTTTCTATGGTCACAGTTATGATATTATATTAATAGTATAACTGTGAGGGTATTTTGCATCTCAATATGAAGAAAGCTGGAAAGTGGGGGGAAGTGGCACTAATTAATTGCAATCATCTGCAGGACAGAGTAAGGCTTGAGGCTTTCCAACGCATCCACAAAATATGGAGAGAGAGTGAGAGTGACAGGAGGAAATAGTGAAACATGATGTGTGAATAATAATAATAAACATGAAAGAATAAAGACAAGGAAATTGAGTTTGAGAGAAAGAGAAAAAATTGAGTCAGGAAAAAAGAGGGGGTGAGGAGAAAATGACCAGACTGCACTGGAGAAGACACAGAGCTGAGAAGGTTCTAACTGATTTTTCAAATGTATACAAAAATACTGTTTAAAAAAACACAAAACATTTAAAAGTTGTATCTGCTTGGAGCCCATTCACTCTGGGATCTTTGAAGCTCACGATCTCAAAACTCTCAGAAGGCAGATAGAACATTTTAATTCTCAGCTCATGAAGTTAAGAAAGAAAAACAGCCTGTGTGACCCCGTGACAACTTCTGCTATCCCTCAAGTACAAAATCATATATTCAGCAGAAACCATAAATATTTGGACAGCGATGCCTCTACATTCCAGCACATTGGACTGGTTTCTCTTGGCTGAGAACCCGAAGAACCCGAAGAAGTTCAATTTAATCCGAGTTAAACTGTAGCCAAAACATTGCGTGTGTCAAAATCAACATTTGGTACATAGTCTAAGGTACAAAAGGTACTTTATGACTTCTAACGGTCAAGAGAGGAATAGCAGCAACAAACTCCTTCAAACCACAACACTATAAACCCCCTTCGCTGTGAACGCGCTGACTTTGAAACTCCTTTGGCTGTGGCAATTAGAACCCTTTTTCAACCAATGAACTTGAATTATTGTACAGTTATGCAATGTTTTGGTACAGAGTGTCGGGCTGTCAACTGTATATTTTGAAACTCAAATTTAAGGACTATAAACACAGGCAGAGGGTCAACATGTCAGTGAGCCGATTTCAATGATAGGAAGGGATTGGGGTTACAATGGTCTTGTACCAATGTTTTAACACAAAAATCTAACCAGCAAGTATGCATTGCTGAGATCAGCAATACCAAAATACCCGGTATACTATGGAAGACCACCGCAATGGATGACTGCAAAGTATTTTAAATTGTAAAGACCAAATGCATCTCAGCCATTAGGCAGATCAGCAACATTCAAGGATGTGGGCATGGATATGACAAAAACTACCATAAGGAGAAGATGACACCAGCATAACATCTGAGCGTTCACTGCAAGATGCAAACAACTGGTAAGCAGCAAGAGAACAGCCAAGTACATAGAATTCTGGAACAAAGTCTTATGGGCAGTAATGGAAGTAATGGAAAAATTAATATTATATATAATTTTTTTAACTGTTCATGATCCAAAGCATTCTAACTGATCTGTGAAACATGGTCCTGGGTGTATTATGGCTTGGGCCAGTATGGCTGCTACTGGAACTGGCACACTTGTCTTTATTGTGAAGTAGCAAAGAAAATGTCTGCTTAAGTTATTTGCTCTGGCCTTATCCCCTCTTGGGAAGGAGATAAAGTCTAAAATAAAGTTAAAGATAAAGTTTTCCCTGCCACTGTCACCCAAGGCCTGCAGGCCCTCATCTCTGTGAAGATGCTTTGATACAACGCACTTTGTAAAAAGAGCTACACAAATATTATTGAATTGAAATTTTGAAATTGAGTTGTGAGTAGTGCAATGTGACTACATATACTCTTATGTGTAAGTGTACAGAAACAATATCTGCTCAGATCCAACCAAACACCTCATAAATCATTTGACGACACATCACCTTTCAGAAGGAGAAGGACTCCAAGCATAATGCTGAAGCCATCAAGTTTTTTCTGAGAGAAAAAGTGAAATGTTATTTTTCTGCCCACATCGATCAACCCCTGAATCTATTTGAACAAGCATTTTGCTTGCTGAAGGCAAGACTGAAGGCGAAAAGCCACCAAGATGGAGGCAGTACAGGCCTGGCAGAGCATCATCAGGGTCCGGGAAGTAATGGGCCCAGACTTCAGCAGTCATCAAATGCAAAATGTTACATTTTGTCCTAAAATGGGGGAACTATGTATAAAAAGGTCTGCAATTCCTAAAGGAACACCCAATGTGCACCCAAAACACCTTCAAATTAAACTCTCATTACAGTACATTGGTTAAATTGGAGTACAGAGCCAAAGCAACACAACTTGTGACGCTGTGCAAATACTGAAGAAAAACATTTGCTTTGTGACATTACAGCAGTGCACAGGCCATCCTCGCAATGGCAGCATGTTGTGAATAAGGAAGTACTGATGGAAGCAAGGGGATGATGAAACCAGGGGAAATAAGCTGAATAAGGAAAGAATAGGCAGTTAAGATTGAGATTCTGCACATGATTGTTCACTCCTTCTTGACCTCTATTATAGTATGTGGTGAGCGTTCTGGCACAAAATGGCTGCCATGCATCATCAAGATGAGAGCTACACATCGAAGCGAGTGCCGGTCGAAGCGAGTTTCCCCATCATCACTGTAGAGCACTTAGACTGTGAGAAAAATATAAATGCAATGAATTATTATTATCCATCCATCCATCCATTATCTGAACCCGCTTATCCTGAACAGGGTCGCAGGGGGGCTGGAGCCTATCCCAGCATACATTGAGCGAAAGGCAGGAATACACCCTGGACAGGTCGCCAGTCCATCACAGGGCACACACACCATTCACTCACACACTCATACCTACGGGCAATTTAGACTCTCCAATCAGCCTAACCTGCATGTCTTTGGACTGTGGGAGGAAACCGGAGTACCCAGAGGAAACCCACGCAGACACGGGGAGAACATGCAATCCACTGCGCCATCCGTGCCGCCATTATTATTATTATTATCACTTATTTTGCAGACATGCTTATCTCCAGTGATATTTTTCAGTGCTGAGCAGGAATAAGAAATAAGCAATAAAATATTCGAGAGCATATCTCAGGGCATAACCCTGATAAACTGAAGAGGAATACCACAGCCATCTGAAGTGCTTCTGAAAGATAAATCGTGATGGCAGTTATGAATACTGGAGTTCTGAGGCCGGGTCTTTCAGAACAGTGACTGGCAAGTAAGACAGGATGACTGACAGCTCAACAAGCCAATCAATCAAGAGCATGAAAAATAACATGAGAACTGACTTACAGGAAAATGTGGGGGAAATATGATTATCCAGCAGTTGAAACAAAGAAATTGTTTTCTCATTGCTATTTGTGAATCTGCAGAAATTGCTTGATGCAATCATATCAATCTCATTCCAGAATCTCAAAGGAATGTTTTCAACATCTTGTGGAACCCATGCCACAAAGAATTGAGGCTGTTTTGAGAGCAAAGGGAGGCTCTACCCTGTATGAGTATAGTCCCTAATAAAGTGCTCAGTGAGTTCATATTTTTGGCCTCAGTGTATGTGTGTGTGTGTGTGTGTGTGAGAGAGAGAGAGAGAGAGAGTATGTGTGTGAGAGAGATAGAGTGTGTATGTGTGTGAGAGAGATAGTGTGTGTATGTGTGTGAGAGAGATAGTGTGTGAGTGTGTGTGAGTGAGAAATAGAGAGAGAGATAGTGTGTGTGTGTGTGTGTGTGTGTGTGTGTGTGTGTGAGAGAGAGAGAGAGAGCATGCATGTATGTAAGTATATGCGATGTGTGTGCGTGTGAGCATGGAAAGTCAGTGTGTGTGGCTCAATTCCCCCGATGCTGTGTTTGCATGCAGGGCCACGTGTTGAGAAGGCTGTGCTTAGGCGGAATGGCGGTGCGCATCAGCCAAGTCAATCAGCCCTCCCTCCCTCTCCCACGCAATAACACCAGCAGGTAAAAATAGCAGCTGGAGCCGAGTTTAGCAGCCACAGCTACCCGCTGTTCTTCCCACTCTAAATACAGATCGATCGCAGACCCAGCCTGTCTCCCACCTGCACCGATAAAGAGCCGTGTGATCAAACTCATTTCCTCCCTCAGCCACTGGGTACTTGGGTCTCAAAAAAGAGAAGTAAACTTTGAGTTTGGGGAAAAGGAGGAAAAAAAAGCTTCACTATTGAGGTATAAGAGTCACTCCAGCCAAGGCAGGGCAAAGCAGTTCACTGTTTATTCGACTGAACGGGCAGCGTTAATCCAGGGGAGAATTCATCCAGTTATCACTGAATGAACGTTAAGGGTACAGAAGAAGAGAGAGGATCTGAACCAACAGATGAAGTTTCCAAAACCGGTACACCACACTTCAGCTGACGAGCTTTGTGGTTGGACCTCATTTGGTTGGATTTTGGTCATTTTGGTTGGACCTCAGGGATAAAACTGTAAAAGGGGGTCAATGTGTAACCCCAGAGGGTAACAGATCTGACCCCAATGTGAAACACTAAGCAATAGTAATTCCATAGGAATGCATTCTATGTTCTGAAGTATGTGGGCGTCACTTTGCTGGAGATTGATTCCATGGCCCTAGGATGTCAGCAGTGGTTGGAGAACCTGCTAACCAGAAACTGTCAATACAGTGAGGCTATTGACCACAGTTCCCGCTGATGGTCAGGCTATGAGGCGTGTCACTACACAGGAAGTCAGTGTCTTAACAGAATGAGTTATCTGAAGGAGGACTGCTGATCCAACTCCTGCTCCTACACTGCAAAAAGCGACCGTCTTAAAAAGCAATAAAGCTTGAGGTCTTATTTTTTTGTGTCAAGTAGAAAATATTTGCTTGTTTTAAGTCATGTTTCTTATTCCATTGGAAAATCTTGAAATTAGTCAAACCGTCTTAACTCATTGGCAATACTTTAATCGTATTTAGTAAAAAGGAAAATAAATATTGAATAATATTTTAAGTCTCAATATAAGACGAAGTTCATTTAGAAAATGAGGCTGGAATAATGAATTAGAACAAAACCTAGTGTAAGCACTAGCCCTCCAAGAGTGTTTGATAACCCTGTACTAATGTGTTTCTTCTAGTTTTACCTTTAGCCAGGTAGGCCAAACAAGAACTGGGTCCTCTGCTGCAGTGACAGCCTGCGGAATCAAAGCAGGTCAGGCAGGGGCTGTGTGGTCAGTGTGAGGTTAAAACCCCTGCTCTCACTGACAGTGTCAGGGCCTCTTTAAATCCGAAGTCTCTCTGGATTCATGCGAGCTTGCAGAGGCATGAGGTGTGAAATCATCACACCCCACGTGAGTAAAAACCACACTCCCGCACCACTGCCCCATCACGGGCCGGTCATCTCCTGTCACTGAGAGCGGCGTCACTGCGGAGGTCATGAAGGTCACACCGCTGTCAACCCCGCCCGTGCCTCGCCCGTGCCCGCATGCCCTCCGTGCGTCAGCCTCAGGAACATAACCCGTACTCCCACAGAAACAGAGGGGGGGGGAAGTGCGTAGACTGTTCCAAACTCATGCCTGGCGCCTGCCACAAAGCTGAGAAGCCAGTAAAAATAACAACGGCAGTCATTGTCTGATGTCACCGAGATCAGTGAGGTCATGAAGAAGTACATTTAAAGCTACAAAGATCAGGCCCAGGTAAAAAAAAACAAAAAAACAGCCAGTTCTTTTTTACGAACATTATCATCATCCTGCTCCCGTGTACAGCAATTCATATGACCTGTAGAACATAGATAGCGCTTTAAACAAAATCTCTATTTGTCGATCGCATTTGTTTTCTTTTCTCTTCCATAATTAAATCATACATGAATATATACATATATACATATAAGGAGGGAGAGAGTACTGGGAGTGCCATGATGAAATAAAACTACTTCTGAAGAAATCCATTTTGAAATGGAACCTCTTACCATGAAGTAAGAATTGCAATGTAATGCAATGTAGCCTATTGTAACAATGGTGTTGTGAAAAGGAATATGCTGAAATAAGATTTTACAATGAGATACAGTCAGGTCCATAAATATTGGGATATCAACACAATTCTCATCTTTTTGGCTCTATACACCACCAAAAAGTGGGAGGCACATATAGAAACTGTTGTAATTCCAACACCGTTCACCTGATTTGGATGTAAATACCCTCAGATTAAAGCTGAAAGTCTGCAGTTAAAGCACATCTTGTTCGTTTCATTTCAAATCCATTGTGGTGGTGTACAGAGCCAAAAAGATGAGAATTGTGTCGATGTCCCAATATTTATGGACCTGACTAAGTATTCATCATCAATTAATTCTTGAATAATGTCACAATGCATTGCCTAACATAGTCTATATATATTGCTCCAATCATTCATATAATTATTCATTTCATAAAGGTTTAGGTTATTTTGATTCCATACTATCCTGCTCCCCTTATCTTCAGGCCCTGCAGTTGTTCATTCCAGAAATCAGAATGGGGAAGAAATGGGATGGAAGTGACTTTGAGCGTGGAACGACGGTAGGTGCCAGGCAGTGTGGTCCGAGTATCCGAAAGCCTACTGATCTCCTGGGATTGTCAGGCACAGCAGTCTCGACAGAACAGAGAATGGTGCATACAACAAAAAAAACCTCCAGTGAGCAGCAGTTCTCTGTGCAAAAACACCTTGTTAATGAGAGAGCTCAGAGGATAATGGCCAGACTGGTTCAAATGGACAGGAAGGCGACAGTAACTCAAATAACCATGTTCTACAACAGTGGTATGCAGAAGAGCATCCCTGAACACACAATGTGTCAAACCTTGAAATTAATGGACAGAAGACCAATACATCTAGGCCCACCTTTATATATTTATTTATCATACCTTTATATATTTTTTCCAAATAACATTGAATACAATGAACTAAAAGCAGGTGTATAATATATATATAATAGGGCTTAAAGTGGCAGAAGTGGCCATGCATAAACAGTCACCCTATGGGATGAAGTGCATACATATTATTTTTAAAAAGGTTCAACATTTTATTTTTACCATTGCATTCTTCTTTGGTTTCTGCTTCTTCCAAGCCGAACCGTGAACCTGGCTGCCCGGGCTGCTGAGAGCAGCAGCAGGCTCTGACTGTCGTACTCTTATCTTGGAACAATTCTAACGCCTCCTGCAGTCTGGGGAGGCAAATCAGCTCCAGGCAACCCGGCTGCCTGTTACAGCATTTCCCCAAATGTGACCCAGCAGGGCGAGGAGCTCAGGGAGTGAGGACAGATTAGTTATCAGATTTTATCACGGTGATAAAAAATTAACAATAACGATATAGCAATCTATATTCAAAACACTGTGCGCATCTTTGGTTCAGATTCAGTCACACAGTGGGTAAGATTCAACGCGAACACATCCGAATACAAATAAATCTGGTTATCAGCTATAACGCAGACTGGCCCAGCTGCAGTTGACAGCGTCCAAATATTCAAACATCACAACGCTTGGCAGGGACAACTTTGATGAGAAGAAAACAACAGAAAGGGGCAACAGAAATATCTTTGTGGCCATGGAAATGCATATGTAGGGCATGGTGCATATCTTCACATACATTACTCAATGTACTGTATATTTTTTATATGTGGCAATGTAATGAAATGTAATGAAAAGGCAGGTTTGCATGTCTCTGATGTATGTGCATTCTGTATTCAGGACGTTTTCAATTTCCAGTAAAATCAGCCATTCAGTGCAATTTTTCAGACAATAATGCTGGAAACATATTTTAGATAAAATTAGAGAAAAGCATCCAGCTCTACATATGATATCAAATCTATCAGCATTTGTCCACTCATTTTGGCACCCTTCAACCACTTCCATCAACAAACAACTTACAGCCGTGCTGTTACCAAAAGCATCAATGACATTTGTTTACATTACATTAATGGCATTTGGCAGATTAGACTAAGCAGGAGACAACCCTCCCCTGGAACAATGCAGGGTTAAGGGCCTTGCTCAAAGGCCCAACAGCTGTCGACCGGGGATTGAACCACCGACCATGCGGGTCACAGTCATGTACCTTAACCACTACTCTACAGGCCCCACCCCACTCCCCTCTCCCCTCCCCCCTCGGTCTGACTCCCATTTGCGCTCCCCTGCCCGTTTTCACTTTCTGCTCCTCAGATAAATTTTCTCCACGCACTCCCTGTTTCACAGATCTCTCATTCATCCATCATCTTGTCCTCATATGGGATGGGCACTCCCTCCTTCACTCCCCTCTTTCACTCCTCTTTCTCTCGTGGTCCAGTTCCTCTGCTCCCATCTCATTAATTACACGTAGCATCGCAGCGCACGCCCCGGAAGAGCTACAGGCACGAGACGCCCATTTAAATCCCTCTAATGACAGAGGACAGACCAGAGCCACGAAGCAGAACGCACACACACACACACACACGCGTGCGCGCACACACCCCACCAGCGCAGAGCGCCCCGCTCTCCCACTCTCACACACACCCCACCCCCCCCACTCTCACACACACCCCCCCCACTCTCACACACACCCCACCCCCCCCCACTCTCACACACACCCCACCCCCCCCACTCTCACACACACCCCACCCCCCCCACTCTCACACACACCCCACCCCCCCCACTCTCACACACACCCCACCCCCCCACTCTCACACACACCCCACCCCCCCCACTCTCACACACACCCCACTCTCACACACATCCCACCCCCCCCACTCTCACACACATCCCACCCCCCCCTACTCTCACACACCCCCCCACCCACTCTCACACACACCCCACCCCCCCCACTCTCACACACACCCCACCACCCCCCCCCACTCTCACACACACCCCACCAGCCCCCCCCACTCTCACGCACACCCCACCTGCTCCCCCCCACTCTCAGACACCCCCCACCTGCTCCCCCCCACTCTCACACACCCCCCACCAGCCCCCCCCCACTCTCACACACACCCCACCCCCCCCCACTCTCACACACACCCCACCAGCCCCCCCCACTCTCACACACACCCCACCCCACCCTCACACACACCCCACCCCCCCCACTCTCACACACACCCCACCCCCCCCACTCTCACACACACCCCACCCCCCCACTCTCACACACACCCCACCAGCCCCCCCCCCACTCTTACACACACCCGACCCCCTCCCACTCTCACACACACCCCACCCCCTCCCACTCTTACACACACCCCACCCCCCCCCACTCTCACACACACCTCCCCCCCACTCTCACACACAAACCTGACTCAGCAATGCTGGCTGCTCAATGTCTCCACCTACAGATCGATGAAAGAACTGCAAATGACCTTTCAGGGTGCCACGCGGTGCAGAATATTTCAGCACAGATTCACAATCTAAATCTTCTAGATTCATGTTATTTTTATGGGCCAAATTCATAACAGCACCTAAGCAGTGAAATTTAGCATCAATTCCTGATTGTCTAAACAGTATTTAATTGCAAGATAAATGCTGATTCACATTAATTTTTTACTGAGGTTTCTGTAATTGATGGGCAAGCAACAAACTTTAACGCATATAATAGCAGGCATCTTTACATATTTTTCATGCAAATGTAATCAGAACATTGTTAGCTATTATGGTGAATCCAGTGTGATTGTAAAAAATTGTTATTGATCATTGATAGCCTATTATCAGTGGATATACCTGGTCGTGCCAGGTCCTTATAAGGAGAGAATTGTCTCCGCCCAAGACCAATCCCCTGTTAGTAACACATCATATCCAGCAATGGATGGTGAGTATATCATATTGTACCATGTCCTAAGGAATACTGTGATTTACATGTTTATAGTGAATGCACAAGAGGATAAAATAACTGTACATTGTGAATATACAGTTCAGGGTACAGAAGACCTCACAGAAGGAGGCACCTCAAAGTAAAGGCAAAAGGAGCCACAAGACCTTTCCAGGGTAGGCAAAAGTCCTACGGCATTCGCCGGCAGGCCCCAGGACTCAAAAGACCACCTATAAAAGAGGCAAAATTGTGTTTTATCTCGTATGTAACGCTCACAATAGATAACAGGAAGCTGGTGAATGTGTTTGTTTTGCGGGCCTTTGCAATACTGTTTTATTATTTTACAGCGTGATTATAATACATATAATAGGCTAATAATCTAATATTTGGAGGAAAAGACAAACGATGGATACAGTAACAGTGTCCTGGACGTAGAAGAGATACAACAGAGATTGAATTGGGAAATTAAAAAGGAATTATGAGAAAGCGGATGAAATCTTGAGAGAAACAATGAAACAATCAAAAGCGGCGGTTAAGAGATAAGTAGTCATACAACAGAAGATTTAACGGGCCGAGTTGGGTTGTCTGTGATGAGCGCAGAAGCCTGGATGGGAGAAGCAGACAAAATGTCCAACTCCTGCTGAATCACAACCTTGCAGGTCAGCATTGCAGGACAGATAATCACAGCACTCTGAATTGCCGCAGACTATGAGGGAATCAGTGTGCTAAATGTAGAGGGGTAGAGTGCTTACTGTAAATCAGTTAAGATCGTCTGGTGGAACAACCAGGCCAGACACTTACAAACATCGGGCGATAGCAAAAGAAGTACATTATTTGGAGAATAATCCATGCATTTTAATTTAATTGTTTTTTTTTAATGTAATTTTTCCCTTTTTCTCCCAATTTGGTAGCCAATTATACCCTATCTAATCCAGTTAGTGTTAGCTGGGGATACACCGCCTTATGGCCCTGTCCCTCAGCGGCCCAGTAGGATCTTGTGACCCTGAGAGTGACACGCCTTCAAGCCATCTCATCTCAATTAGACCGTTACTCCGAGGCGCTTTGTGCACCGATCCCACTAACCCTGCCAAGTCCCTCCCCTGGAGCAGCGAGCCAATTATGCCGCTCCACGAGAGCCGGCCAAACTCAGCTTTTTGGCAGGACCAGGTATCAAACCCCGGTCCTCGGTGTGCAACTGCAACAAACTGCAACCATGATATTATGTACAAAATACTTAGTACACCTCCGACTCATGGAATAAATATACTTGTTAACTGTGTTATTTTCATTGTAAACTCGCCACACTTATAAAAGAGGGAGCTCGTCCCTCAATGAGTCCTTTCCGAGTGTAAATGAAGTTTGAGTGATTGATTGAAAATTTATATTTATGCGATACATCCAAACTATAGGCCTGGTCCTTCGCATTAAAGGGGATAACCTAAAAAAAAAAAGAATCAACACCCCAAGTTTAATGGAAACAATATGTGCAACCACAGGGGCAAATAAAGACACAGAATAACAGAGGTGACAAAAAAGAAACACAGCTTCTAAAGAAAGCTACTTCCCTATTAGCAAATGTCCCGTTTCCCCTTTTCAAAAACGGAGAAGCTCAGAAAAAAGTCGTTAAAATCCTCAGCTTATATTAATGAACCGTTTCAATGTAGTTAAAACTACAAAACTGTTATATTATCTCATTTTAAAAAGCGGTGTTCCACACTGAGCTGAACTGCACACTGGAGTATTTATCTCATGATGTACGACAGTGGCACACGGCCCTGCCCAGCTTAGCCACCCATTGGCTGCAATCCACCACCTCCTGTTCGACTCCTCATCCATGAAAGCGCTGTAAACACTTCAGCCACAGTGCTGCCGCTTTCGCTTCCACTTCATCACTAACATGGCACACACTTATCTTCAAATGGTGATAAACCATGTCCTAAGGCAGTGTTAAAAATAGCCATACTTTTTTTTTCCCAGTGATTCAACTTATCATAAAATCATACCCATAATGCCTCCCGCTTCCTCGATATATCCTCGATACGTCCGCATATTCCCCAGCCTATCAGCACAAACACGGTTCAAGAAATGACTTAATGGGATATCAGGACTTCAGGCAGATCGCGGTGTTTGGTGCAGAGACCAAGGCGGGGGCACTGGGGGCGGGGGCACTGGGGGGGGGGGGTCCAAACGACACTCAGACCTGCATCTGCCCTTAACCCTGCACTGCTCCAGGGGAGGATTGTCTCCCGCTTAGAGTAATCAACTGTACATCGCTCTGGATAAGAGCGTCTGCCAAATGCCATGTAAAATACTCCTTGCATCCTCCATTGGGTGGAACTAAGGGGTGAGGAAAAGATTCAAGGAGCGAAAATACGCGATTGGAACGAGCCCCGTATACTAGTGACAACCCGACGGAAACGTGTTTTAGGAACGTCCTTGCTCAGTCGAGTGTCAGTTTGAAGCCATGTCTATTACAGACATGGAAGACGGATGCCTGGCACCTCCCCCTCGCCGCACCTGCACTTCTCGCTCAGGACTGCTGTCTGTTCTGGCCCCACGGTGGTGGAATGACCTCCCTGTGGATGTCAGAACAGCAGAGTCTCTGACCTCTTTCAAACGCAGACTGAAGAAACTGAAATATATATATTTATATAGTTATATATAGATATTGTATTGTTGTACTCGGGGTATTCTAGCTGCCAACTGTGGTATGCCATTTCGGAAGTTGATGTATTCTTCAAGGGTTCCGATTGTATCTGTATGGTCACACTAGGACTCGGAACTGTACTGTCCTCTCAGGTCCTCTTCGCACTTGTACTTGTGTTTGATTTGCACTTCGTTGTACGTCGCTCTGGATAAGAGCGTCTGCTACATGCCTTGTAATGTAAAGTAATGTAATGTAATGTAATGTAATATAATGTAATAAAGATTAGAATGTCCTTAAAGATGCCGGACCAGAATTTCTGGCCTTGTGAGGACCGAAGCCAAGCGGACTAATAAAAGAAGAGACTGGACCGAGCCCATCTGCCGCCCTACTCCAGCACCTGCTCCGAGTCTCTTAATTAGCCCAATCGTATGTGCGTGTGCATGTGCTTGTGCACACTCCAGTGTCCAGTGACACATGTGTACATGTTGACATGTTCATTATACCTCTGCATCATTTTTATTCCGTGTCCATGCGTGTTTCTGGTAATAGTCTAGTTAAGAGACTGGATTTTCACCTCACTTTACAATGAACTGCTGAACAAAACAAACGAAAACCAAACAGAGAAAAAACCGCCAGCCATATTACCACCAACAAATAAAAGTTTTAAAAACAATATTCATTCAGGGCTTAAATCAAATACATCAACATTAAATCATTACATAAATTACACATAAAATACTATTTTAAAAAAGTGCAATTTATTAGGAATTAATATTTTACAAAGTTGGTGTGGTGCCCCACTGCCCGAAAACAAACACAAATGAGACAGAGTCTCTTACGTAACTGTTACAGTCCTGCAGCACTGGGACTTACGGACAACCTCCATTTTAGGGTCCGCATACTCAACCTTAAGGCTCTGGCTCACGGTCATCTGTATGAGCTGTTAATCAGAAAGGCCTTTGTAGTATCTTTGTTCATTTTATTACACATCGTAAACTTACTCGAAAAGTGTTTCCTATGGTAGCAGCCCTCCTTGTTACGTTTTCTCGAGTGTGATCTGGTTTGCATAACATTGTTCAGCTACACTGCGATCGGACGCATTTTTTCGAAAGTATATTGCCGTCACGCATGCTTAGATTCGATTAGTATGATTAATATTAATGAGACATTATTCAGCACTTGACAGGCTCCGTTGAGTGTGTAGCATTTCTGAGAGAATTTCAGTTCACTGGAAAAGGCATTGGTGAAATCGACACGGATAACACACACAGAGACACACGACACACCTTAGTGAGTCCTGGTGTCTGAAACAGCTACAATAAGGCACACTGATTGGATTTTGTTGACCCGGCGTCACAGTAAATATTTTACAGCCCCGTCACACGGCGGTGCCATGCAAGGCGAGCCTGTCAGCTATGTCCGTCTCCCTGGCAACACTGAGCACAGGGACGGCATCGCTCATTACCAATCACAAAACGTAACATCAAAAACTCATATCAAAAAGTCTTGCATTGATTGGCTCTCGTGTGTGTGTGCGTGTGTGTGTATGTGTATGTGTATGAGTGAGTGAGAGAGAGGTTTAGTTGTTGCTCAAATTTGAGCATGGTAACATAAAAGAAAAAGGCAATCAAACTAATGGAAGTCTCTAGCCCTCAAGACAGCGCTATTACAGTACAGGGTATGTTAGTTCCTGCTGGGGTAAACCCACAGGAACTCTGTGGTTACAGAAAGAAGTGAATACAAAGGGAGCAATGCATGGTAAAAAAAAAAAAGTATCCTTTTGTGAAAAACCTAAAGAATATACTGATCTGAAATAATAAAAAAACATTCATTTGTGTGCATGTTAGTATACTGTGTCCTGGGTGGCAGTGGGGTTTTTCTCACAGGAGGACGGAGAAGAGAATCCAGGTCCGCTGTTCCACACTCCACACATCTCCTCCAGGTGGGAGGGGCCAGTGAGAGAGGTGGGAGGGGCCAGATAGATGTGGGAGGGACCATACAGGAGGGAGAGGCCAATGAGAGAGGAGGGAGGGAGTGACTGGGGAATTGTGGTAATGACTGGGGACGGATATGGGATGGGACAGTCAAGAGAGGTGGGAGGGTTCAGGGAGCGGTGTTTAAGAGCTCAGTTCCTCGTCGTCTGTATCTCAGCTCCATTTCTTCATCCTGAGGAAGACACACAGTCACTGAGAGGTGGGGTTTCCAGGGCTATGATGAGCTCACTCATTCACAATCAGAAACCAGGCCATTCTATAATATATCCCCCTTCTGGGTTTTCATTTCTTATAAAACTTCATAGAATGACTTTTTATTGACTATTATATTTGATTACTCCTTACGAATGGAAATTGTTGAACATTTCCACTTCTTTCATGATATGAAACTATAGGTTTTTTCCGACACGCTGACGGCACGACACACGTGCTCCTCTGGGTCAGGGAGCCGCACAGCTATTGGTGGACGCAGAGCGGGCGGGGCTTACCGTGTCACCAGTCTCCTCCCCCTCGGCGTGGTCGCCGTGGTGATTGGACAGCTCCAGGTCCGAGAGCGCGCTGCCCACCGCCTCCTCCTCGTAGTCCGTCTGATAGTCTGACTCCTCTGAGAGAGCACGGAGAACGAGTCAACATACAGGACCCTGTAGCGTAGTGGTTAAGGTACATGACCCTGTAGAGTAGTGGTTAAGGTACATGACCCTGTAGCGTAGTGGTTAAGGTACATGACCCTGTAGCGTAGTGGTTAAGGTACATGACCCTGTAGCGTAGTGGTTAAGGTACATGACCCTGTAGCGTAGTGGTTAAGGTACATGACCCTGTAGCGTAGTGGTTAAGGTACATGACCCTGTAGCGTAGTGGTTAAGGTACATGACCCTGTAGCGTAGTGGTTAAGGTACATGACCCTGTAGTGTAGTGGTTAAGGTACAGGACCCTGTAGTGTAGTGGTTAAGGTACAGGACCCTGTAGCGTAGTGGTTAAGGTACATGACCCTTTAGCGTAGTGGTTAAGGCTCAGGACCCTGTAGCATAGTGGTTAAGGTACATGACTGGGACCCGCAAGGCCGGTGGTTCTAATCCCGGTGTAGCCCCAATAAGATCCGCACAGCCGTTGGGCCCTTGAGCAAGGCCCTTAACCCTGCATTGCTCCAGGGGAGGATTGTCTCCTGCTTAGTCTAATCAACTGTACGTCGCTCTAGATAAGAGCGTCTGCCAAATGCCATAAATGTCATTTCGAATCTCAGAATGCAGACAGAACCGTATATTCCCAAGGTCACAAATTGGGAATGTGAAATTAGGGTGGGAATTGGACTCGCTCAGCCCCAATTATATAAAAATGTAAAAAATAATCCCTTTTTTTTGGGGTTTCCCGTTCGCTCGCTCTCACCTTCCACCAGGGCGGGCTTGACGGGTTCGATCCGGGACACGATCTCCGCCAGGTCAGTGAAGGACGCGTTGGGACACGTCAGCACCTAGAGGGGTCAGCCCGAGTGTCAGACGGCCAATCAACGTGCCCAAAAGCTCAATCAGGCACACTGTCAGATGGCCCGAGCACAGCTGTCAATCACACAGAGGAACACACCAGCGTACAGCGATGAGCACGGCCGCCTGCGTCGCCGTGGGCGACAGCGGCCAGTCTGCCCATCACCAGCTCAATCTTCAAGGGTCTGTGAGTCATTCTGGCTCCTTCCCCACAGCTCTCTAAATCTGGACACTTCATCCACCCTTTCCTCCCACTCTCCATCTAACTTTCTCCTTCACTCTCTTTCTCTCACTCCCTTCCCTGCACCCTCACACTCCCTCACTCTTTCCCCTGTCTCTCCCTTCCCTTCCTACCTCCTTTCTTTCTCTGTATGTCACTCCCTCTCCTTTTCATCCTCCCACCTTCCTCTCTCCCTCTCCTCTCTCCCTCATTCACCCTTCCCTCCTTCTCCCTCCATCCACTCTCCCTTTCCCTCTCTCACCCTCCCCTCTCCTCCCTCCATACCTCCCCCTCTCTCCCTTCTTCTCCCCCTCTCCCCTCCCATCCCTCCCTCCCATCCCTCCCCTCCCCTCCCTCTCCTCCCTCCATCCCTCTCTCCCCCTCCTCCCCTCCCTCCATCCCCCTCTCTCCCCCCCCTCCCCTCCATCCCCCTCTCTCCCCCCCTCCCTCTCTCCCCTCTCTCCCTCCCTCCATCCCTCCTCACGTTGTTGCTCTTGGTGTTGCAGAACTCCTCCTGGTGTCTGTCCTTCAGCATCTTATCCACCACCCCGCTTCTGCTCCACACGTCAAACACCGTCTTCCCGTGCTGATAGCCCACCTCCTGTAACACACACACACACACCCTCACACACCTCCTGTAACACACACACACACACCCTCACACACCTCCTGTAACACACACACACACCCTCACACACCTCCTGTAACACACACACACACCCTCACACACCTCCTGTAACACACACACACACCCTCACACATCTCCTGCAACACACACACACACACACACACCCCCCTCCTGTAACACACACACACAGACGCACGCACCGCAATCTCGTCGAACTTGCCGAACTCCAGCGTGCCGTAGCGGTCGATGGGAGGCCGGATGTACTCGCAGTACTCACTGCTCTTCACCGACTCCAGCTGCCTCACGCAGCACACATACGCCAGCCTGGTCTGGATCTCCGCCATGTTCAACACCTGAGAGAGAGAGACATGTTCAACACCTGAGAGAGAGAGAGAGAGACATGTTCAACACCTGAGAGAGAGAGACATGTTCAACACCTGAGAGAGAGAGAGACATGTTCAACACCTGAGAGAGAGAGAGACATGTTCAACACCTGAGAGAGAGAGACATGTTCAACACCTGAGAGAGAGAGAGACATGTTCAACACCTGAGAGAGAGAGAGACATGTTCAACACCTGAGAGAGAGAGAGACATGTTCAATACCTGAGAGAGAGAGACATGGTCAACACCTGAGAGAGAGAGAGACGAGTTCACCACCTGAGAGAGAGACATGTTCAACACCTGAGAGAGAGAGACATGTTCAACACCTGAGAGAGAGAGAGAGAGACATGTTCAACACCTGAGAGAGAGAGAGACATGTTCAACACCTGAGAGAGAGAGAGACATGTTCAACACCTGAGAGAGAGAGACATGTTCAACACCTGAGAGAGAGAGAGACATGTTCAACACCTGAGAGAGAGAGAGACATGTTCAACACCTGAGAGAGAGAGAGACATGTTCAATACCTGAGAGAGAGAGACATGGTCAACACCTGAGAGAGAGAGAGACGAGTTCACCACCTGAGAGAGAGACATGTTCAACACCTGAGAGAGAGACATGTTCAACACCTGAGAGAGAGAGACATGTTCAACACCTGAGAGAGAGAGAGAGAGAGAGACATGTTCAACACCTGAGAGAGAGAGAGAGAGAGAGAGAGACATGTTCAACACCCGAGAGAGAGACATGTTCAACACCTGAGAGAGAGAGAGACGAGTTCAACACCTGAGAGAGAGAGAGACGAGTTCAACACCTGAGAGAGACATGTTCAAGACCTGAGAGAGAGAGAGACATGTTCAACACCTGAGAGAGAGAGAGACATGTTCAACACCTGAGAGAGAGAGACATGTTCAACACCTGAGAGAGAGAGAGAGACGTGTTCAACACCTGAGAGAGAGAGAGACGTGTTCAACACCTGAGAGAGACATGTTCAACACCTGAGAGAGAGAGACATGTTCAACACCTGAGAGAGAGAGACATGTTCAACACCTGAGAGAGAGAGACACGTGTTCAACACCTGAGAGAGAGAGAGAGAGAGAGAGAGAGAGAGAGACATGTTCAACACCTGAGAGAGAGAGAGACATGTTCAACACCTGAGAGAGAGAGAGACATGTTCAACACCTGAGAGAGAGAGACATGTTCAACATGTTTCAGACATATTACACTCCAGTGGGGTGTATTTTCAGGGCTCTTTGTGTTTTCAGTAGGTACTACTGCTGCTGAAATGTATGCGTGATTTTCAAACGCACTCCGGCTTTACTGTCAATCAGTTCCCGACATTTCAGAGTCGCAAATCACCAATGCATGAGAAACAAAAAGAAAACAATCCTACCTTCAGAAATAAGGGCTATGCAACGGAGATCAAAGGGAGCGCTTTATGACACCAATTAGCATCATCTCGGTTAAAGGAGTTCAAAAAACCTCATCAACATGTTTGCTAAACCTTGTGGACAAATACAAAAAAAAAAAACGGTATAAAAGGGGACCTCTGAGTCGCTGTTGCTGGAAAGGCTTGAACATAAATTCCAGCGTGCTCTCGTGGTGCTGATAAGATTTGAGTCTAATCCACATTCTCCACTGAGTCCCCGCGGCTCAGCCTGTCTGGGAAATGAAGTCCCGTATTTCACTTTAATTGCCCTTTACCTTGTTGACACGTTTTATCTTGTGACATTTCCCAACATGGAGGGGGTTAATAAAAACGGTTCCTAACAACGAGACGACTGTTTGTCAGTCTATGGGCTACGTCTCACCCTGCCATATCTGGAGGAAGACTGGGTAAATAAACATGTACATAAAACAGTGACAATTTATCATTCACACAGAGATATTACATTATATTGTGAACACTTTTGTTTACTTGCCAGCTATATTCGGGCCAAGAAATTAAAATGAACTCAATACACACGCACACAGGCCAGCATGGGTATGTACTTTTTTATTTATTTATTTTTGCCAGAATATAGCTGCAGCTGGAAAGCACACAAAATTGTAAATACCCTGATTCATGTATGTAATGTATATCTATGTGTACATGATATATTGTCACAATTTTGAATTTGTCATTTTTTTTCCACATACTCACACACACGCACACGCACGCACACGCACACACACGCGCACACACGCACGCGCACACGCACGCACACGCACACACACGCACACACACGCACGCACACACACACACACACACACACACTCTCTCACCTTGACTTTCTCTGCCAGGGGGTTGAACCGTTTCCACAGGAGCCACCAGCCCGACAGAGAGTCGCCGTAGTTGGTGAGGTGAGTCTCGTCCAGGCTGCCCACGTCGATGGCGATCACAACCTTAGCGCCCATGGAGCGTGCCACGTCCGCTGTGTGTGTGTGTGTGTGCGTGTGTGCGTGTGTGCGTGTGTGTGTGAATGTGTGTGTGAATGTGTGCATGTGTGTGTGTGTGTGTGTGTGTGCGTGCGTGTGTGTGTGTTGGTGTGTGTGTGTGCGTGCGGGTGTGAGAGAGAAAGAGAGAAGTGTTTGTAGTGTTTATGTGAGAAAGTAAAAGAGAAAAAGACATTAGCCACGATCTGAAGAAAAAGCAGAGGTCCAGTGTTTCCCTGTGCAGGATCCTAACTGGATGATCCTACGCTCTGCTGTACAGGACTGACAGCAGCCATAGCACCAGATACCCTGTTACTGCACGACTGAAGATACGCAGGTGTGGGCCTGGTTACTGCTCAGACAGGAGACCTCCTGGGAGAACTAACCTGCTGCTGGAAGTAGTGGTAAAGCAAGCAAACCCCAACATGAAATGTCCCTGATCGTGGTCAACTAATTATCCCCCAGTTCAATTGGCTGAAGCCCCCTCCCTCAAAACCTCAGCTGTGTGGTGAGACTGGTGTAAAATGGCTGCCGTTTATCACCCAGGTGCACCCTCCCCCCCAGAGGATACGTGTACGAACATGGCAGTTAGATAAAGAGGGTTACACACCTGGGAGAGAGAGAGAAACAGAGAGAGAGAGAGAGATGTCTGATTCTTAAAAGCACTTCCTTCGAGGGTACACACCAGGCAGGTTGTTGATGTAGCCCCCGTCCATGAGCAGGTGTCCATCTTTGGGGTCACAGAGAGGGGGCAGGTACCCAGACAGAGACATACTGGCTCGAACATACCTCCACAGAGACCCTGAGAAGGGGAGGCAGGAATGGGACAGGGACTTGTGGTCTTTAGACAACATATGATCTTTGCTTTTGACATTTCAGAGACAAGCGGACAGGCAGAGAGATAGAGAGATAGAGAGAAAGACAGACAGACACACACACACACACACACACAGACAGAGGGGATACACACCATCAGTGTGCACTCTCATAGCAGAGGCACTGATGTCAGTGGTGATGTTGAAATATGGGATCCACAAGTCCTGCAGTAAGAGACAGAAAGGGAAGATTTTGAACATCCACGTTCTAAAACTCTATATGAACTAAGAGCGCCATTTTGTTGGGTCAAATTTCTGGTTAGTGGGCGTGCATGTTTTCATTCTCCATGTTTATTTTCTTTGATATCATCGTCTAATTTGCTTCTTGTGCAACATTTTCCTCCTCAAGGACAGGCATGTGAGAGAGCTTGTGAACCAGCCATCCAGCTGCACACAGATACTCATTGTGAAAGAATAAGATGTCTGAGCACATTCACACGGACGCTTGCTGAACGTATGTCGAGCAGCAGGTGAATGCGGGTGCTAATCCAGCGTTCGGCTACAGTGACCAGCGAGCGGCCTGACCTCGATCTGTTTGCCTTTGAAGACGGCGTTGATGCTGGAGTTGAAGGCTGCCCCTGAGAACATGGAGGTGACGGGGTAGGTCAGGTCCAGAAACTTCTTAAACACTGATGTCATCTCCTGAGGGACAGGAGAGAGGAGATGAGGTCAGATTCCTGTTTCTGTCGCAATGACATCATCACTAACAGTTCATCTGCATTACAGACTCAACATAAGAACCAGATGATCAACTCTGCGTTGTGTTGTGCAACACTAAAACATTCCGATTTGATATCAATTACATACAGTATATTCATCAAGGCACCTGGCCAAGAGCAACACCAGTGGGAATGGTCGTTCTAACCCTGGACACGTGTCCAAGAACAAAACTATAATAAAACACTACAATCTCTTGGTAGGGAATGGAATCCCCTAGAACACTGATCCCAAACCCTGTTCCTGGAGATCTACCATCCTGTAGGTTTTAATTTCAACCCTAATTTGGCACACCTGATTCTACTAATCAGCAGTGCAATGAGATCACTAGCTGTTGTGCGCTGTGTCAGGGTTGGAGTGAAAACCTACAGGATGGTAGATCTCCAGGAACAGGGTTGGGCTGTTGAGTGAGGTGCGCTGTGTCAGGGTTGGAGTGAAAACCTACAGGATGGTAGATCTCCAGGAACAGGGTTGGGCAGCCCTGCTCTAGCTGTTGAGTGAGGTGCGCTGTGTCAGGGTTGGAGTGAAAACCTACAGGATGGTAGATCTCCAGGAACAGGGTTGGGCTGTTGAGTGAGGTGTGCTGTGTCAGGGTTGGAGTGAAAACCTACAGGATGGTAGATCTCCAGGAACAGGGTTGGGCTGTTGAGTGAGGTGTGCTGTGTCAGGGTTGGAGTGACATGTGCTTCCTCACCATGGCCCACTCTCGCGCACGCACTGTCATGCGGCTGTGGTTCCTGTCCTCGGTGTACAGCGCCCCCATCAGGGCTCCGATGGAAGTGCCGCCCACCAGGTCCACTGGGATCCCAGCCTCACTCAGGGCCCGCAGCACACCCACCTGAGAACAGCCCCTGAGAGAGGGAGAGAGGGGGAGGGAGAGAGGGGGAGGGAGGGAGGGAAGGAGGGAGAGGGAGAGAGGGGAGGGAGAGAGGGGGAGAGAGGGGAGGGAGAGAGGGGGAGAGAGGGAGGGGGAAGGAGAGGGAGAAAGGGGGAGAGAGAGAGAGGGAGGAGTGGAGGTGAGAGGGAGAAAAGGGGAGAGAGAGAGGGAGGGAGGGAGAGGAGGAGAGAGAGAGGGAGGGGGAAGGAGAGGAAGAAAGGGGGAGAGAGGGAGAGGGAGGAGTGGAGGTGAGAGGAGAGAGGGAAAGGGCATGGCAGATTGTGAGAAAGAGAGGGAGGGAGAGAAAAGGTTTTTTTAAACAGTGGAATGGGTGGACAGGAATACAAGTAAAATGAGCAACATGAGATTTGAAAGAGGACGATGGAAGAACAGGGTGAATGCAAAAGAGGGACAGAGATTCAGAGTGAGGGAGGAGGAGAGAGGGAGAGAGAGAGAGAGAGAGAGAGGGAGCGAGATTCAGAGTGAGGGAGGGGGAGAGAGGGAGGGAGAGAGATTCAAAGTGAACACTGGCAGTAAGAGAAAAGCACTCAAGAGACAGCAGGTTGTGGGGGGTTTCAGATTTAAATCACCTCCCTGCCAAGGTGCCAGAGAAACATACAAAACAACAAAATGCAAATGCACACAGAAGGTGACTACCAGAAATCAGGAAAAGCAGTGAGACAGTACAGACACCCACCAGACAGGCCTGGGGTACAGGTGAGAGACAGTACAGACACACACAGACAGGCCTGGGGTACAGGTGAGACTGACAGTACAGACATATATACACACCTGAAAGCACCTCCTTCAGGGGACCGAGCAAGAGGAGAGACGCACAGAGATCAGAGAAGGGAGAGACTCACAGACACAGACGCCACACAGACAGACAGAGGAACAGATATACTGACACACAGACAGAGGGCCTCCCAACAGAAAATGTCCTCATAATAATTTCTGTAGCGTTGTGAGGACATTTTGTGTTAGCAGTTAGACCAGTGGTCTCCAACCCTGGTCCTGGAGAGCTACAGGGTCTGCTGGTTTTCGTTGTCGCTCTCCAGGAGTTAGACCCGGGCGCTGACTCAGCACTGTGTGAAAACACCTGACTGGGCTCTCAGAGGGAGAGCGTGACACACACACACACACACACACACTGGTGTCCAGTACAGTCCACTCTACAGAGACCCGGCTGGTCGTGGGGTAGGAGAGCGGCCGGGGTCACAGGAGGTCAAGCGGGCGTGTTCGTACCTGGCCCCGCCTCCCCCCAGGACCAGGGCGATGGCGTTGCCGGTCAGGACGCGTGCCAGGCGCGAGAAGTCTGAGTGGCGGTCCGGAGGCTTCTGGAACACCCGCTCGTACATCTCTCTCTGACCAGGGGGAGGGGCACAGAGCAGACACGCCAATCAGCAAGCTTTGGCCCATGTGACTGACAGGACAGCATTCTCAGTGGCAGGCAGTAAACATAGTTCATCAGTGTTTTGTACTTAAAGTGATGATCTCTACACCAGGAATATTGGCAACAGAACATTAGGGGCAATAGGGCAGGAGTAGGGGTAACAAAGAGCAGGGGAAGGGGCAGGTACCAGTTTGGGCATGCTCCTCTTGGTGAAGACCCGTCAGGGGCAGGACAGGTATAGGGGTAATAGAACAGGTGTTGGGGTAACGGAGCAGGTGGAGGGGTAACAGAGCAGGGGTAGGGGTAACAGAGCAGGTGTAGGGGTAATAGAGCATGTGTTGGGGTAATAGAGCATGTGTAGGGGTAATAGAGCAGGGGAGGGGTAATAGAACATGTGTTGGGGTAACAGAGCAGGTGTAGGGGTAATAGAGCAGGTGGAGGGGTAACAGAGCAGGCGTAGGGGTAATAGAGCAGGTGTTGGGGTAATAGGGCATGTGTTGGGGTAACAGAGCAGGGGTAGGGGTAATAGAGCATGTGTTGGGGTAACAGAGCAGGGGTAGGGGTAATAGAGCAGGGGAAGGGGTAATAGAGCAGGGGTAGGGGTAATAGAGCATGTGTTGGGGTAACAGAGCAGGGGTAGGGGTAATAGAGCACGTGTTAGGGTAACAGAGCAGGGGTAGGGGTAATAGAGCAGGGGTAGGGGTAATAGAGCATGTGTTGGGGTAACAGAGCAGGGGTAGGGGTAATAGAGCAGGGGAAGGGGTAATAGAGCAGGGGTAGGGGTAATAGAGCATGTGTTGGGGTAACAGAGCAGGGGTAGGGGTAATAGAGCACGTGTTAGGGTAACAGAGCAGGGGTAGGGGTAATAGAGCAGGGGTAGGGGTAATAGAGCATGTGTTGGGGTAACAGAGCAGGGGTAGGGGTAATAGAGCATGTGTTGGGGTAACAGAGCAGGGGGAGGGGTAATAGAGCATGTGTTGGGGTAACAGAGCAGGGGTAGGGGCAGGTACCAGTTTGGGCAGGCTCCTCTTGGTGAAGACCCGTCGGGGGCAGGACAGGTGGAGGTGTCTGGAGATCCAGCTGCGCATGTTGAGCCAGTCCACCGTGCCTCTAGGGGGCGGCCCGTCCTCCCGATGCAGGAGGACCAGCTGCTTCTGGGCCCTCACCGCACTGCTCTCCAGCATGCGCTCCAGCTGGGGGAGAGGGAGGAGCGGACTCACGGTACATCCAGGCCCATAATGCCAGAGAGCAACAACAGAGAGTGGTCTGACAGAGAGAGCAACAACAGAGAGCAACAACAAAGAACAACAACAACAGAGAGCAACAACAGGGTGAGGTCCAACAGAGAGCAACAACAACAGAGAGAGCAACAACAGAGAGAGGTCCAACAGAGGCTAAATTGCCCTGTGCTTAAATCTGCTCATGCAGACATCAGCGCTGTTTTTACAATGGGTTCCTATGGGAACGTTTCTTACAATGAGCTGTTGATCTGTACTTTTTGAGTCCTTATTGGGTTCGCACGAGTCGTTGGATAGGCTAGATCGTTAGGTACGAACAATTAACGAACAAGTAACTTTCCAGACCAATGTCAAACCTGCTTCATAAATATGCAAAACCAAGCATCCAGCACACCAGGGCGAGATCACATTAAACGATTTTCCACAAAACTGTAAAAATATTTTATCTTGAACCACCGAGGCGTTATTAATTACTAATTCCAAAAATACAGATATTTTAGGACACATTCTCCAAACTCAAGATTTATTGGCAAATTTGTTACGTTTTAATGGCAGGAAACTCATTCGTAAACACTGCCAAAGAGCACGGGGACACGTTTGAACCTGAACGCAGATGAGTCATTCGTAAAAACACGACGACATATATCTTTCTCTCCATCCGGATCGATCCATTTCTCCCTCTGTCCCTCTCCCCTGAGGTAAACTCGGTATTTCCCTTTTGTTCGAGCCCCTCGCGCTGGCCTCTCCAGTTCAGACGTGACCCGTGTTGGTATGAATTTGATTAGCAGGCAGCTAAGCTCTCGCTAATCCACACATACTGGATTAAGCGGACAGAAACAGGAAACAAAAAAGACTCCTCTGATCGCCATCACTGCACATAAAACAAACTCTCACTCAACCACACATTCCACCTTTTCACGCTTCACATATTGTTGCAATATGGAATCAGCAAGAATAAAAACCCTGGACTATTTTACACCCTACTGGACCCACAGTACTACAAGAGAGAGTGGCTATTTTATGCCCTACAGACCCCACAGTACTACAGGAGAGCTAGTGACTATTTTACAGCTTATAGGCCACACAGTACTACAGGAGAGACAGTGGCTATTTTATGCCCTACAGACCCCACAGTACTACGGGAGAGCCAGTGACTATTTTCCAGCTTATAGGCCACACAGTACTACAGGAGAGCCAGTGACTATTTCACTGCTTGTAGGCCATACAGTACTACAGGAGAGCCAATTATTATTTTACAGCTTATAGGCCACACAGTTCTACAGGAGAGCCAGTGACAATTTTACAGCTTATAGGCCACACAGTACTACAGGAGAGCCAGTGACTATTTCAAATGATATCGTCCACAAAGTACAGCAGGAGCTAGCATGGGGGAGCAGACTATCTCTAGTAGCCTATGAGCTCTTAGCCCTGCATTGCTCCAGGGGAGGATTGTCTCCTGCTTAGTCTAATCAACTGTATGTCGCTCTGGATAAGAGCGTCTGCCAAATTCCATTAATGTAATGTCAAGTAATGAGCTGTGTGTCATTATGAAAAACTAGTGTAGAAGTAACACAAGGAGCCGTGCCTCCCCCCCCGCCTCCCCCTCACCTCCCCCACGGCCGGGTCCTGCTCCCCCAGGCCCACGATGATGATGCAGTCGGCCTGGCGGATGCAGCGCTGGGTCCAGGGCGTGAGCGAGCCGTCCGATTGGTAGAGCACGATGCGGTGGATGTCCTCCTGCTGCCCCAGCCAGCTGGACAGCCGGTACTCGTGCACGCTGGAGGGGCGGGGCACGGGGGCGGGTCACACGACATTAGGGCATTACATTAAATTACTTTACATTACATTACATTACATTACATTACAAGGCATTTAGCAGACGCTCTTATCCGGAGCGACATGCAATGAAGAGCAGATCGAACACAGGAACAAGTGTGAAGAGGACCCTAGAGGACAGTACGGTTCCGAGTCCTAGCGTGACCTTACAGATACAATCGGAACCCTTGAAGAATACATCAACTTACAAACTAGCATACCACGGTTGGCAGCTAGAATACCCCTGAGTACAACAATACAATAGCTAATACAAAACACAACAATATCTATATATAGCTGTGCCATTATAGTCTATGGCATATAGAAGGCTAATCATGGTGGTGAGGTAGGGAGGGAAAGGTGCAGCCTGGTGGGGGAACCGTGTCACTGGGAAGGTTTTCGTTTCCACCGATTACTCGCTGGATCAATGAGCTATACTTCATATACACTCAGTGAGCACTTTATTAGGTAGACCTGTACACCAGCTTGTTAATGCAAATATTTAATCAGCCAGTCATGTGGCAGCAAGTAAATGTGTAAAAGCATGCAGACATGGTCAAGAGGTTCAGCTGTTTTTCAGACCAAATATCAGAATGGAAAAGAAATGTGATCTAAGCGACTTCAACCGTGGAATGATTATTGTTGCCAGACAGGGTGGTTTGAGTATCTCAGAAACTGCTGATCTCCTGGGATATTCATGCACACTAGTCTCTAGAGTTTGCAGAGAATGGTGCAAAAGACAAACATCCAGTAAGCAAGGGCCTTGTTAATGAGAGAGGTCAGAGAAGAAGGGCCAGACTGTTCAAAGCTGACAGGAAGCTGACAGTAACGCAAATAACCACACATTACAACAGTGGCATGCAGAAGAGCATCTCTGAACACACAAGATGTTCAACCTTGAAGTGGATAGGCTACAGAAGCAGGAGACCAATAAGTAAAAATAATACGTCCAATATATACCTAATAAAGTGCTCACTGAGTGTGCACAGCACACAGGTTCACTCAAAGATTCGATCATAGTAAAATGATTCATATAAGGAGGCAAGAACGGTCTTCAACTGTCAATCATGAGTCGATCAATAAACTTGGGTAGATTGCGCTAATTATTGGGCTAAACAAATGAGAACAGATGTGGTTATGAAACGTGTTAGGGGCTCCATGCAAGAGAAAACCAGAAATATCATATACCATGCTGCATTAATTACAGCATCCATTCACCTGTCGAGTGCTGCAGCTCCCAGGCGCTGTTTGATGATGTCACTGGTGAGGAGGAGGGTGGGGCCTGAGGAGCACAGAGCTGATGTCACAGATTCTACAGACACACCGGATAGTCAGCTCTGTGTGCATAGCATAGACAGTTCTGCCTCCCTGCCACTGAAGCTGAAGCATTATGAATCATGAATATTAATCACTGCAATCATCAACACTGGCCCTTAAAGGTACAATAGGTAATTTCTGACTTCTAACATTCAAGAGAGGATTTGCAGCAACAAACCACAACACCATTTATCTCTGTGAACGCGCTGATGTTGAAACGCCATTGGCTGTGGCAATTAGAACCAATTTCCTACCAATGAGTTTGAATTATTGTACAGCTATACAATGTTTTGGTACAGAGTGTCGGTCTGTCAAATGTATATCTTGAAACCCGAATTTAAGGACTATAAACACAGGCAGGGGGTGAGTCAATATGTCAGTGAGTGAGCCTTTTTCAACGATAGGAAGGGATTTACAATGGTCTTGTAACAATGTTTTAACACAAAAGTCTTACCCACTGTACCATTAAAATGAATGTGGCACTGGAACCTGCCGGAGCTAAGAATCAGGACAATAGGAATGCAGGAGCTGACCATCCTCACAGTCAGCCACTGAGCCTCAGCTGATGTGCAACGGCTGATTGAGAAGAGATCTCAGGGTAATTACTGCATTTATGCAGAGACAAAGAGTCTGCTGACAGAACTTTGTTCGGAAACGTTTCGCATTTATAGAGACAGTGCGATTTGTTACTATGGAAACCGGCTTCTCCTCAAACCTGTCCGTTTTGCTCGCTAGCAATGTAAACAAAAACATCTTATTCATGGGACAGTGAGAGGGGGCGGGGCTGGGACAGTGAGAGGGGGCGGGGCTGGGACAGTGAGAGGGGGCGGGGCTGGGACAGTGAGCGGGGCTGGGACAGTGAGCGGGGGCAGGGCTGGGACAGTGAGAGGGGGAGGGGCTGGGACATTACATTACATTATTGGCATTTGGGACAGTGAGAGGGGCGGGGACAGTGAGAGGGGGCGGGGCTGGGACAGTGAGAGGGGGAGGGGCGGGGACAGTGAGAGGGGGAGGGGCGGGGACAGTGAGAGGGGGCGGGGCTGGGACAGTGAGAGGGGGAGGGGCTGGGACAGTGAGAGGGGGCGGGGCTGGGACAGTGAGAGGGGGCGGGGCTGGGACAGTGAGAGGGGGCGGGGCTGGGACAGTGAGAGGGGGCGGGGCTGGGACAGTGAGAGGGGGCGGGGCTGGGACAGTGAGTGGCGGGCCCACACACCGATGGCGCTCAGCGCGTGCTGCAGCTCCAGGGTGAAGGCGGTCAGGGGCACGTCCTCAGACACCGGCAGGATGGTCACTGTGGACAGGTTGGAGGCGGGGTCTCCCGTGTCCCACTTACTACTGGGAGTGTGCAGGGCCAGACTGCGGGCTGAGAGAGAGAGAGAGAGAGAGAGAGGGAGAGGGAGAGGGAGAGGGAGAGGGAGAGGGAGAGGGAGAGAGGGGGAGAGAAAGGGAGAGAGAAAGGGAGAGAGAAAGGGAGAGAGAGAGTTTCACATAGGGGCTGAGATAGAGAGAGCACACACACACACAAATACTCTCTCTCTCTCTCTCACTCTCACACTCTCACACTCTCACACTCTCACACTCTCACACTCTCACACTCACCTGTGAGGGGACCATTAACCTGCTGCAGGATCTTCTCCCCCAACAGGTGTATGAGTCTGGTCACCACCTGAGGAACACAGAGAGGAGAGCTCAGGAGACTGTCACCTGTGTGTTTCTGTGTGTGTGTCTGTGTGTGTGTGTACGTGAGAGAGTGTGTGTGTGTGTGTGTGTGTGTGAGAGAGAGATAGAGAGAGAGTGTGTGTCTGTGTGTGTGTGTGTGTGTGTGCCCCTTGGCTGGGTGTGTGGTCAGTCAGTCTGGCCCTCAGGGGTTACAGAGTGGAGTGCCCCCTGGCTGGGTGTGTGGTCAGTCAGTCTGGCCCTCAGGGGTCACAGTGTGGAGTGCCCCCTGGCTGGGTGTGTGGTCAGTCGGGTGGTCTGACCCTCAGGGGTCACAGTGTGGAGTGCCCCCTGGCTGGGTGTGTGGTCAGTCAGTCTGACCCTCAGGGGTCACAGTGTGGAGTGCTGGCTGGGTGTGTGGTCAGTCAGTCTGACCCTCAGGGGTCACAGTGTGGAGTGCTGGCTGGGTGTGTGGTCAGTCAGTCTGACCCTCAGGGGTCACAGTGTGGAGTGCTGGCTGGGTGTGTGGTCAGTCAGTCTGACCCTCAGGGGTCACAGTGTGGAGTGCTGGCTGGGTGTGTGGTCAGTCGGGTGGTATGACCTGCGGGTATCTCCTCTTGATGGAGCTCAGCGCCCCCTCTGGGAGCTTGGCCAGCTCTGAGTCCCTCACTGCGTGCACTGTGGTCGCTCTGTTCTGGTGTGTCAGAGCCTCCACCTGCACAGGGACGGACAGACAGACAGAGAGAGAGACAGAGAGACAGAGAGACAGAGAGACAGAGAGAGAGAGAGAGACAGAGAGACAGACAGACAGACAGACAGACAGAGAGACAGAGAGACAGAGAGACAGAGAGACAGAGAGACAGAGAGACAGAGACAGAGAGACAGAAAGACAGAAAGACAGACAGAGAGACAGAGAGACAATCAGACAGAGAGACAGAGAGACACAGAGAGAGAGACAGAGAGACAGAGACAGACAGACAGACACACAGAGAGACAGAGAGGCAATCAGACAGAGAGACAGAGAGACAGACAGATAGAGAGATAGACAGAGAGACAGACAGTCAGTCAGACAGTAATGATATACAGTAATAAATCAAAACTCCTAGCAGAGGCACCTAGATTTTCTGCCAAGATTTACTTAGAAGTACTTTGTTGAACTCATGCCCCTGGACCACTGGCAGCAAAACATCTCCAAAACATCAATGACCCACCGCCATATTTGACAGGAGGTATGAGGTGCTTCTCCTTGTCGATGGTGTGTATGGTCAAAACATTTAATTTTGGTCTGACCACAGCACTCTCTTCCAGTCATAATTCCAATGAGGTTTGGCAAACTCTAGATGCTTGGTTTTGTTTATTGTGCGTAGTAAGGGCTGTCTTTGCGACACCCTTCCAAAGAGTTTGTTGTTATGGAGGTGCCATTTTATATTTCTTTTAGACACAACCAATCTCTGCAATTCTTAAACTGCAATCCTATAGTTCCTTTCGACTGAGATTAACTAAATTAACGTAAAATTGTATTACCAATTTCACTTAAATAATAAATAATAATTACTAAATAAAATAAATTGAAACATGAGAGTAAATGTATTGAACCAAAAGTATATAATTTTCCCATATATTTGAACATAATACATAACTAATTATCCATGTTGATTAGTATACACAGCCTTTTTTCTCCATTGTTATTAAGGGTGGCAATAATTCTGGAGCCCACTGAATATTTTGTATTTAAATAGTTTGATAACAAAATACAAAGAAAGGTTTATAAAAACGCTGGACGTGTCATTTTACTCTGTAGGCTGTATCATATCATGGCCCAGACCGTCAGAAGCCAGACCTGCTACAGCGCCGCAGATGCAGTATGTAGCGATGAGACAAAGGTGTTCAGGCTAAAAATACGCTGGGGACAATGAGAGCGTGTTGCCCTTTCCACACCCCCCTACACGTCTGCCGTATTGGCAGGATCATTACCTCCACGGAGAGGCGTGAGAGACCTTTGGGTTCTGAATTAAGGGCTACGTTCGACCATCCTTCAAAAGGCGGTGTTGATGGTGACGTAAAGCGATGGCTAAATCTGTATGTGCCAACAACGCGGCTTAATGAGAGCGCTCGATCTCCGTCTGCACCGGCTACAGTGACTCTGAGGAGTCGGTAACCATGGCATCCACATGGCCAGGTATTCTTAGCAGTTTGGTCGTCATCAGGGAGACACGGAGGCGTCAGCCAATCAGGAGCCTGACCGTGCAAATAAACAGGCCGAGAGCCCCTCGGGGGAGAACTGCCTAATAACTCACACACACACACACACACATGCACACACACACACGCACATGCACACAGACACACACGTGCACATGCACACAAACACACAAACACTCACACGTGCACATGCACACAAACACACACACACACATACACACACACACGCACGCACACAGACACACACACACACACACTCACACGTGCACACAGACACACACATGTGCACATGCACATGCATACAGACACACACAGACACACGTGCACATGCACACAGACACACACAGATGCACTCTTCAGGCCTGTCTATTCCATCCACACACTGTCCAAGTGACACTCCACACCACACGTTCTTACTTTTCACTGCATATCAACAGACAAGGAGATCCAAAATACGCGAAGGAAATCATTAAACAAACGAATACATGAAATAAAGAGTATGACCAATGAAGTGAGAGCGAGCGAATAAGGTCCGAAACACTCTGGCCATTTCCCTGAATTACAGTGCAGGAAAGACCTTGTGTAGAGATGCCATCTTTCTTTAACATCATCTACCGTTTGCTTTGTTCCGGCTAATGAATTCATTTTGTGACGTCGCTCCAAATTTCTCTAATCTCTGTTGGTGGCGCGCTGTGCTCCTATGTTGTATAAAAGGCCATCGCGTTTTACCTCCATTTCACGATGTGCAAATGAACGTTTAAATTCCTTTTCCCGTGGCTGCCGTGGTACTAGTGCCCGGTCAGTCCGCGTCTGTTCATTCGCGCTTGGCAATCTGGATATGGCAGCCTGGTAATATGGTGCTATTTAATATGGGTTTTTTTTATGGGTGTCTCCTACTGCGAAATTGCAAATGATTGCATAATTACGACCAGTCTCAGTAAACGAGTTGATCATTTGTCAGGATTTGCGAGCACAACAGAGCTGCGAATGTTTTCAATGTGGGCAATATGTCCAACCACAGCACATACGGATGGTGGCCTTTGACACCCTAACCCAGCGGTCCTCACCCCTGGTCCTGGAGAGCCGCAGGCTTAATTACACAGTTAACTCACCTCACCTGGTTTCTTGGGTCTGAACTGGTTGCAGATATTCTGGTGAAAACAAAAACCAGCCACACCCAGCAGCTCTGCAGGACCAGGAGTGAGGATGGCTGCCCTGACCCCTGACCCCTGAACCCCGACCCTCACCACGCCGATGAGGTCGCCACGGCCGTACTCCCCGGTCAGCTCCTTCTTGCCGTCCTCCTTCAGGATGACCGAGCGCAGCCGACCGCTCAGCACGATGAAGGTGCTGTCAGACTTATCCCCCTGTCTGAGACACACACACATACAGTCATATACACTCACACACACACACACACACACACACACACACAGTCATATACACTCACACACACTCACACACACACACACACAGTCATATACACGATGAAGGTGCTGTCAGACTTATCCCCCTGTCTGAGACACACACACATACAGTCATATACACTCACACTCACACAGTCATACACTCACACTCACACTCACACAGTCATACACTCACACTCACACAGTCATACACTCACACTCACACTCGAGAGAGGGATGAATGAGAAAGAGATGGAGAGGTGCAGAGGGAGGAATGGGAGAGGGAGAGGGATGAATGAGAAAGAGAGGTGCAGAGGGAGGGATGGGAGAGGGAGAGAGGGATGAATCAGACAGGTAGTGGTACCTGTAGACAGCACGGCCGGCCTCCACAGCCATCCAGTCGAGGGCGAAGTCGATCTGCCTGACGAACGGAGACATCCTGCGCACCACTGTGTGGGCCACGTTCAACACCACACTGGGCTCTGCACGCATGATCCTGTACACACACACACACACAGTTATACACACACACACACAGTTATATACACACACACACACACACACACACACAGTTATACACACACACACACACACACACAGTTATACACACACACACACACACACACACACAGTTATACACACACATACACACACAGTTATACACAGACCCACACACACACACAGTTATACATACACACACACACACAGACAGTTATATACACAGTTATACACGCACACACACATATTAACACACACACACACACACACACACAGTTATACACACACAAACACACAGTTATACACACACAAAACACAGTTATACACACACAAACACACAGTTATACACACACAAAACACAGTTATATACAAACAAAACACAGTTATAAATGCACACACACATATTCACACACACAGTTATATACACACACACGCACATATTTACACACAAACACACAGTTTAATACAAACACATTATTATATTTACACATACACATACACACAGTTATACACACACAGTTATACATAAACGGGTGAAACCTCAGGGTATTGCGGGTAACTTTGTCCGTTAATGTCAAAATGTCTCTCAACCTAGATTTCTACCCCTCTAGATGTCTAGATTCAGCCTTTGCTCACTGGGATAGTTTGTTAAATTGACTCTGCGGTAGCATTTGTCATAAGCAAGTTGTCAATAAAATCCTGCAATGGTTCAACGCTTCAGTTTCATAGCTAATGTGCAAATATCTTTGAGTTAAAATGCCAAGTTGCTTTTGAAAGGTTATTGAATTAAATAGCCAACTGGGTTGCCAACTCTCACGCTTCTGGGAACGAAAAACAGGTTCTCGCGCTCTCACACTACCCAAACACATCTCGCGGCAAATAAAAAGACCAAACTAAATCCAAGCTGCTCCCTCGTTAAAAAAATGATCTAGATCATGAATCAGCTCACAGCACTTACATTTTTTCAGGGTGGCGAGCTGGGACTTAAAGCTGGATATGGCCATCAGGACTGGAGGCTGTATTTTCCTACAACCAAAAGCAACATTGGTCTTGTTCCAATGATCCATAAGATCTGGTCGCCTTATGGTTCCCTCACTACGAGCACCAGGCGGTCGAGCTGCACGTTAACGCCTGTTTTCCATTCTGGTTCCTCAGTGGTGGAATGACTTGCCAGCAGCAGAATCCCTCCCCCTATTTCGATGCAAACTAAAAACACACCTTTACAAACTATACCTTAGTCCTCCCTCCTGAACCCCCCCCCCCCAAAAAAAAAGGGCACTTACGATGACTGTATTTTTGTTTATAACAGCCCTTCATGTGTATCTTACTAGTTATGGATGTGATGCTTTAACTTGTGGAAGAACCTACGCACTTGTAAGTCGCTTTGGATTAAAAGCATCTGCCAAATGACTAAAATCACGCCTGGCATGGAATTGATAGGCCTCAGAAGTTGTGTTGTCAATCCCTTCAGGTTCATTCACCTTTTCGAGGCTTCCGGATCGAAAGAATAGACGTGGTGCATCCCAATACTCAAAAAATTAATTCTCCTTTCCTCCACCCGCCCCCAGTGGAGTGGAGTACTTGGATACATCTATTGTATTGAGATGTACTCATGGTCTATGAGAGAAATGAATGGCATTTTTCTAATGGCTTTAAAATAAATTGACATTTGGATGTTTGTTTCTCTACCGTCATTGTCAGAATGGGGGGGCCCGTTTTTAGGCCCTGGAATGCACTAAATACTTTTAAAGTGGTATAATAAATGCAAAAGCTCCCCGTACCCCAAATCCTGCCCCCCAGGGCCCTGGCACCACACTGTTAGAACATTCTGGAAAGAACCCTGCACCTGAAGATACAGACACACAGATAGACACGTGCACACCACTGTGCAAGCCAGGTTTACACTCATACACACCCTTATTATCCGCCACACACAAACACAATGGACACACAGATAAACAACTACATAAACTGACATAAACATACACCCATCAACATGCATAGATACATATAAACAGCCACACATACACACCACACCCACACTAACGTCCAATCTGATGCTAGACCGCGGAACCCCTCCGCACAGACACAGACACAGACACAGTTAGGGGTAGGGGCAGGGGCAGGGTCAGGGGCAGGGGTAGGGATGGGGGCAGGGGCAGGGGCAGGGGTAGGGGCAGGGGTAGGGATAGGGGCAGGGGTAGAGGTAGGGGTAGGGGCAGGGGCAGGAGCAGGGGCAGGGGTAGGGGTAGGGGCAGGGGTAGGGGTAGGGGCAGGGGCAGGGGCAGGGTCAGGGGCAGGGGTAGGGATGGGGGCAGGGGCAGGGGCAGGGGTAGGGGCAGGGGTAGGGATGGGGGCAGGGGCAGGGGCAGGGGTAGGGGCAGGGGTAGGGATAGGGGCAGGGGTAGGGGCAGGGGCAGGGGTAGAGGTAGGGGTAGGGGCAGGGGCAGGAGCAGGGGCAGGGGTAGGGGCAGGGGTAGGGGTAGGGGCAGGGGCAGGGGTAGAGGAAGGGGTAGGGGCAGGGGCAGGGGCAGGGGCAGGGGGGCAGAGCGTACTCATAGAAGTGCGTTTTGGAGATGGCCAGGAAGGTGCAGTCCCTCTGGGCGCGCACGCTGAAGATGAGGGGCTCCCCGGTCAGGACGGCCAGCTGGCCCACCAGCTCCCCGGGGTGGGTGACGAACAGACACGTGTCCTTCTCACAGTCGATCATACGCTGGTACACGTGCAGCAGCCCCGAGATGACGAACTGCACGCTCACGTCCTGACATATGTACAGACATACAACCCCAAACACACACACATATACATGAGTATACATATACCACATACAGATACATACACAACAGACACATACAGTATGCACAGACACATACACCACACATACATACATATGCCATATATGCACAGTTACATATACCCATGCATTCACAGACCAGAGAAACACACGCATTTGTATGCACCCACGGGCGCACAATGTGTGTACACACACACACACACACACACACACACACACACACACAAACACACACACACAAAAGCACACACGGAGGGGTGGGGGAATGAGAAATAAGTCATTAGTCTGCCTCATTAGAAACGTAAAACAGAAATAACCCAGACTGCAAATGTGATGAGGGTTTCGCAGAACACGCCGAGATAAGAAGGGAGGCCTTTGTTCGCGTCGCTGCGTTAGTTTTGGGCAGTCTAGGGCAGCAGCCGTGACCTCTACACAGAGGCCATCAGCGCCTCACTAAAAGCCCGGCCACGTTACATCCTCGGAGCGAGAGGCCGGTTCCCACAGGAGTCTCCCGGAAGCACAGTATCACCACTCAAGGGCTTTATGATGTTAATTAGATTTCTGGAGGAGACAAGAGAAATGAATTGCCGTGGAGCATGATAACAGGGGCCAAATGGAGAGAGCGCTCGTCGTGAGAGTGCTAATTCAAGCCCTTAGCAACCAGTGGAGCCGCTCCACCATCGTGAAGACATTTCAGGCTTCGCTGAAATCATGTGTCTTTCTGCTAATTAAAACAATATCTGCATGTGCTTCACTGGTGGGCACCTTTAGCCAGTGCACTGTAGCTATGAATGGATATCGCATTTAGTAGAAATGGTAGTAAAAATTACTAATGAAAAGCGTTTACTGAAAACGCGAACATTACACAACATGCATATACTTTCTTTCAAAGCACGAATGTACATCAAAATAAAATATGATTTCTTTGTACCGCTTTATCCAATATAGAGTCATTATTAACAGTTATTTAAATAAGTAGAGGCAATAATAATTATAAGAATCATATTGTTCCAGTCCAGTAGGCAAACATCACAGAGGAAAAAGTTTATGTTTGAAATAAATAAAAGATATAACAGAGACAGTCCACGAAATGAATGTTTACAGGAAAAGCCAACTAGCCAACTAGTGTAGCCCTGAGGTAAAGCTATTTGGGTCTGGGTCATGTGACTTGTTGGTGCTAATGAGGAAAAGGAGACTTACCTGGTCACCCTGCCGGGCAACTACCGAGCCTGCCTTCACCTGGTGTAGAGTGACACGTCCCTCTAAGAGACTGGGGTCCTGACACGTACGTACGCACGCGCGCGCACACACACACACACACACACACACACAGAGGGCCCGATCAATGTACAATTACAGCAATCACTTTTATGACTGCAATGCCAGCTTGCATATATGAATTGCTCTACTGGAAATAATACATTCTATCGACTCATTGTATTGGTTCCAATGCATATATTGTGTACAATATATGTATTAGGGAAGCCATCTACACCAGGACACAAATAGTTTACACACACACACACACCTGCAGTGGTATGAGTCCCAGAAGATCCTCCTTGGCCGCCTGGAAGATGGCGTTGATCTTACTGGGAGGGACTTGGTCAGAGCGCCCTCCGCTGTCCGTGTAGCGAAACACAGCCGAGGGAGTCTGCTGCATGGTCACCGTCTTCTTCAGGATCGACTGGGGGAGGCAGAGAGGGACTAAAACACACTCTTCTTCAGGATCGACTGGGGGAGGCAGAGAGGGACTAAAACACACTCTTCTTCAGGATCGACTGGGGGAGGCAGAGAGAGACTAAAACACACTCCTCTTCAGGATCGACTGGGGGAGGCAGAGAGAGACTAAAACACACTCTTCTTCAGGATCGACTGGGGGAGGCAGAGAGAGACTAAAACACACTCCTCTTCAGGATCGACTGGGGGAGGCAGAGAGAGACTAAAACACACTCTTCTTCAGGATCGACTGGGGGAGGCAGAGAGAGACTAAAACACACTCTTCTTCAGGATCGACTGGGGGAGGCAGAGAGGGACTAAAACACACTCTTCTTCAGGATCGACTGGGGGAGGCAGAGAGGGACTAAAACACACTCTTCTTCAGGATCGACTGGGAGAGGCAGAGAGAGACTAAAACACACTCTTCTTCAGGATCAACTGGGAGAGGCAGAGAGAGACTAAAACACTCTTCTTCAGGATCGACTGGGGGAGGCAGAGAGAGACTAAAACACACTCTTCTTCAGGATCGACTGGGAGAGGCAGAGAGAGACTAAAACACACTCCTCTTCAGGATCGACTGGGAGAGGCAGAGAGAGACTAAAACACACTCTTCTTCAGCATCAAAAAGTCAAACAAGTTCTATGCCAACTAAGTACCATCTTCAATGCAAGAGCTGTCAGGGATCATAACCTCTGGTATGTCACAATTAGTAAAGTAAGAGTTGGCAAAATCAACTGAAATGGATCCCTTCTGCTATCCAAATGTGCTGAACATAGTCATAACTAACACTCTGTTACACCAGAGGAACAAATCCATGATCTCTTCGCTGCATCCCAAATCCAAGCGTTGACATCTCATCGATTACGTGATTGTCAGGGAAGTAAACATAAGAGGAAAGACCCGCGCTGATGACTGCCTATCATCTCATTCACTCTACAAGTCCTGACAGGCCCTGTCAACCACCATCAAGCCACACTGCTGCCGATGCTCTAGAGAATGTGGATGACTTCTCTTATCTTGGCAGTCCTCTCTCTGCCAGAGCCAACCTAGACCCGACCTAGATCCATCACAGAATGTGCTGTGCCAGTGTGGCCTCGGCTAGGCTGAGGAAAAAGGGTGTGTGAGGATCAGGACATCGAGACCAAAACTAACCTCCTGGTCTCCTAAGCTGTAGTTCTTCCCACACCACTCTATGGGCCATACACATGGACTCTTGTTACCTCGTAACGACAGCTCTTGCTTTTCAAAAAGGAGTTGTATGCATCAATAAAAGGGGCCCGCAGTGAGCAGGTATGTCTCAGAGTACGGAGTGTGGTACCTTGTGGACCGTGGCAGGACTGGAGGGAGGTTCATCGATGGTGACCCTGGCCCTCTCGTAGGCCATGTTCAGGTCGTTTCCCGTCACCCCTGCTGAGCACAGACAGACTTCAGCACTGGGACCAGAACCATGACAAAACTCTCAGGACACAATCTCATCCCGGTCCTAGACTGACTCGGACATCCACATCCTGAGACTTGCCTAGCAATAAGCACAGAGGGGTTCAATGGAGAGTAATTCAGCGAGTGAGTCGGTGAGTCCGGTGAGTGACTCTGTTACAGTAAGTGCGCCCCCGCGTGGTGGAGAGTTGTACCTGCGCTGTCTGCAGGCGCTGGGATGGAACGGGACTTCTTGGAGGCCTCCGACTGCCCGCCTTTCCCTCCATCTGAAAACCCGGACAACACGGTCACCTCCCCCTCTCACATCCAGCTTTCACTTCCAGAGCAAATCCTGCCATGTTTAGTGTGTATGGGTTACCTGCATGTGCATGTGCGTGCGAACGTGTGCATGTGTGTGTGCACATAGGCACACATACGTACACTTTGTTCTGATAAAAACTATAGGAACAAACCATTAACTGTGGCAAACTCACACTCTGTATTTCATAGCATCACGTTTTGAGTCCAAACCTGATGCCAAGAAGTTTTTGGAGAGCTTATGTTTATTCTAGTGCGTATCTGTGTGTGTGTGTGTGTGTGTGTGTGTGTGTGGATGTGGGGGTATGTATGTGTGTGTGTGTGTGTGTATGTGGATGTGGGGGTATGTGTGTGTGTGTGTGTGCTTCAGTAGGTGTGTGTGTGTGTGTGTGCTTCAGAAGGTGTGTGTGTGTGTGCTTCAGTAGGTGTGTGTGTGTGTGCTTCAGTAGGTGTGTGTGTGTGTGTGTGTGTGTGTGTGTGCGTGTGCGTTACCTGTATCTGCAGTGTTTTCCGAGGCAGCCTCATCCTCTACGGGGGTGTGTGTGTGCTGCCGTCTTCCTGCCCTGCCCCCGCTGGTGTCCCCGATCACACTGGCCACTGACGTCAGGGGGACAGCCTGCCTCTCCTGAGTAACACACACACACAGACACACACACAGACACACACACACAGACACACACAGAAACAGAAACACACACACACATACACAGACACACAGACACACACACACACAGAAACAGAAACAGAAACACACACACACACATACACAGACACAGACACACACACACACACACAGAAACAGAAACAGAAACACACACACACGCGCACACACACACACATACATACAGAAACAGAAACAGACACAGAAACACACACACACACACACACACACACAGAAACAGAAACAGAAATACACACACAGACACACACACACACATACACACACACATACAAAGACACAGACACACACAGACACACACACACACACAGAAACACACATATACATACACACATACACACACATCTGGTGGTTACAGCCAGCCCCTGACCTGGTCTCACCCCGAATGGCCCACCCTCACCCCCGTCCTGCCCCGCCCCCCCAGAACAGTCACAGTCAAATCAAAAAACGTCCTCACTGGTTCCCTCTGCATCTCCAAATGCATCTCAGCTTCAGAGAGATGGACTGAGGGTAATTTAACAGGCCTGCTGAACGAAAACGCAAAGCAGCTTCACTCCACAGGAACCTCGATAAACCCGCTTCCAGTGAACACACAGTACACGGCACCCCGTTTCCGTGAGCGACCGCAGAATGAGGTTGCACACGCCTCGCATTGAATGGCGTTATCCAGGGACATCAGTGACTCACTGCCACAAAGCAATCACAGTGCCAGGCGTTTTTTATTTTACATAAATCTGGCATCTTCAATCCCACCCAAAATTGGAATGCTCCTATACTGCCTGCTGACTGCTCGGGATAGAAACACAGCCAGCCAGCTCCGTCTCTACATAACCGCAGCTCGAGAGCTACCTGGAGCCAGGGCCACCCTGACGGCCAGCAATGAGCAATGCTGGCAACTGACTGCACCCCGCCCATATCCCTGAGCGATACAAAGCCAGTTATTAGCGTCTCCTGTGAGGACTGCCAGCATCAGACAGCACTGGCATGGCTCAGAGCCAAGAGCGATCGAAGAGTGGCGCCCGCCCGTGTACACACACACCAGCCACGTTTGATTGGTTCACAAGAGTCACACGGGAGCCCGCTCACTATGACGTCTGTGAACCCCACACTCCCATTAAATGACACTACTTTAGTGGCATTTGGCAGACGCTCTTATCCAGAGTGGCGTTCAACAAAGTGCAAATCAGAACCAGTGCACTGAAAGACCATAGAGGAAAGTATGGTTCTGACTGGAAATGACCACTGCGATAAGAACTTGGGCCTCGTAGATCTGATGACAGTAAACAAACAAAAGCAATTAAATCGTTTCAGCAAACATAACGCAAGCAATAATAAAACAAGTGTAGTACACAGACGTGCGATAGCTATAATAAACAGCTAGTAAGGAGCAGCCTAAAAAGGTGGGTCTTCAGTCTGCACTTGAAGGTGGTCAGAGACCTCCACAGGAAGGCCCTCCCCACCTCTCTCTAAAGCCAGGCTGGATTGAGGTGGATAGGAGCCGCGATCTGAGAATGCGATCTCCATCTCCACGGACGGGGCCATGACGGGCACGTTAGCGTGTCTGGGAGTTTTATGAGTTGGGCTCTTTTGGGCTCTTTTGAGTGCAGCCCGTATGAAGCATAATAAGGCACACACACAGCTCACTACAGGACAGGGGCTACAATGCACTGCTAAATGTAAATAGCAGTATCTACTGCGCATCTCCGTCTCTCTCTGTACCTCTCTCACTCTCTACCTCTCCTCGTCTCTCTCTCCCTCTCTCTCTACCTCTCTCTCTCTCTACACAATCTTTCCTTTCTACCATCCTCACTCCCTCTCCCCCTTTCCACAACTCCCTCACTCTAGCTCCCTTCTTCCCTCGGCGCCTCTCTCTATCTCTCCCTCTCTCCTCCACCCTTTCCCCTGTCCCCACCAGTAACTGCGCCTGCACACCCAATGGCTTTCCAATATCCCTGTACCCCCCTCAACCACACAGCAGTAACCTCTATGGGTCTCTATGTGGGTAACAACACAACGCCAGCCGGGGAGAGGCCGTATTCTGACAGAGCTGTACACGGAGGCAACTCATAACACGAACATGCCCGCGGGCTCTCCGCAGACCGTGGAGCTCAGTAGACCGCAACGTGAACAAGCGGTCGGGCTCCAGCGGGGCCGGGGAGTTCACAGGTGAGCCGTGAGGCTGTGAAACGGAGACTCTCCCCGGGCCCAAGAGCTCGGCCAACCGTGAGTGAACATGACCTCAGCCCCGTTTACCGGACTGAAGCTCAGCGGACCGTAAGGCGAACACGGGGCTGAAGAGGCCAGCGGTTGACCGAGGAGCTGACCGTAGGGCGAACGTGACTCTCACCGGGTTGAAGAGCTCAGTGGTCAGTCCCAGGTAGTGGTGCAGGGCCAGGAACGTCACTCTCTGAAGACGAACCATGATGATCTTCCCAGAAAGAGACAGAGAGACAAAGTGAGCCAGAGCCAGTCTCTGTGTGTGAGTGTGAGTGTGTGTGTGCGTGTGCGTGAACACCTGAGAACCCTTCTAAAACCCTTACACAGCTGCTGGATAAATTCCTAAGGGATATATGCACAGTGCAGTCCGTAGTATTTGGACAGCGACACATTTCTTGTTGTTTTTGATCCGTACTCCAGCACACAAACAGTTGAAATAAAACAATCACTATGTGGTTAAGGAGCAGACTTCCAGCTTTAACATGTGGGTTTTTACATCCATACCGAGGAACCATGTAGGAATGACACAGGTATACACGGTCCCCCCATAGTCAGGGGACTGCTCGTGTGACAGCAGTCGGCAGCGGTACCTGGATGACCCGGACCAGCGTCTCCGGGTATTTCTGAAACACGGACTGGAAGGCGGAGGCTGGCAGGCGCAGGATGGTGGATCTGGAGGCCGCTCGAGCGGACACGGTCTTATAGGGAGCGGGGTACCCCTGGGGTACAGAGAGAGAGAGAGAGAGGGAGAGAGAGGAGGAGGGGGAGGGAGAGAGAGTATCACTCATACAGGGACTGAGCTGCTCGCACCGTCTCTTCACAGCGCCATCACATACAGGGGAGAGAGAGAGAGAGGGAGAGAGGGAGAGAGAGAGAGAGAGGGAGAGAGGGAGAGGGAGAGAGGGAGAGAGAGATGGAGAGGGAGATGGAGAGGGAGAGAGAGGGAGAGGGAGGGAGAGACAGATAACAGGTAACAGATGGACAGACAGACAGAGGACCAAGCCCAACATGCACAAGCAGAGTTAGGATAGAGGGACAGACGGAAAGACGGACTCACAGTGATGATGTCCAGAATGCTGAGCAGACTGTGTACACTGTCTCCTGGAAGCACGTCCTTCACCACTGGAACCGTTCCATCCTGGAAAGGCCAAAGAAACCGGGAGAAATCCCAATAAACTTGTGCTGAACTCTTCCATTCAGTCAATGCAGTGCACAACAGTTCAGGCCAGTTCAGGCCAGTTCAGGTCAGTTCAGGTCAGTTCAGGTCAGTTCAGGTCAGTTCAGGTCAGTTCAGGTCAGTTCAGGTTGATACGCAATGCAATTCAACCATTGCTGTGTATATTTTTCAAAGCATGTTTACCTACAGTGAAAAAATAATTCAGGTGTCTTCTGACAACGTCTGTCCTAGACAAAAACATCATGTTTCCCTGATTTATAAATTAATGTAAAAGACCATTAACAATGACAGAAAGAGAGGAACAGAGAAAGAGGGAAGGGGGAGAGAGAGAAAGAAAGAGAAAGGCAAACATTTCAAAATAAGAAAAATCTTTTGCAAAATAAACGTAATGGAACGTAATGTAATGAAGATGAAGGACACAGGATATTGGATGACCCCTGACCTCTCAGGGTGAACCAAATTAGCATACAGAAATAAGCACATTAAAATTTAAGCAGAGGTTAAACGGAACTGGAAAGCAATTGCCAAGTTCACGTCACCTAACACAGACTATTGCAAAAGGCATCATTTTAAATTAACCTTCCGTGGCACTGACGGCGTATATCCCGCTATCGATAGCTGAACCAGTCCCATGGCTCCAATTTCACAGTTGTACTCAATAAGGGAGACGGACCATTAACATGGTGGCAGCAGGCTGTTTGGGAGCGCACATTAATGTGGGCAGACAGTAAAATCCCAGATGAAGAAAAAACGCTTGGCTTGACATTTGGACTGATTTGTGTGGACTGACAGGTGTACCCCTGCACTAATCCGCCTCATCCACGGTGCCTGGCTGCAGTGATCTAATCCTTAACACGACCTGGGATAAACCGCAACCACTTTATTTACTCCCTGGTTCAGGGATCATCAAATCACGGTCCTCGAGGCTCGAGAAATGCTGGTTTTCTAAACTCCCTTAAGTTGGGAATCGGGTGCGAAGACAGTCTGGCCAATCAGTAGACCTAATGGTTCAGTTAATTTACCTGGGAGAAAAAAAAAAACACACGAGTTGGACTTGAGTTGGATTTGAGTATCCCTTCTCTTATTCATCTGCCGTCATTTCGGTGTTTATTATTAGCTGTGAGGAGGTTTATACCTGCCCACGCTCAGAAGTGTAGGAGCAAACAAGGGTTCTATAATTCCTGTTGTTCGCATGTAATTGCCAAATGACTGTGAGACACAGTCAGTAGCGTCCGCTGGAGACGTTCCCTCACTGGGTGTTTGCGCCGCTGTGTGGTACTGCCCACGACCGTCAACTGCACACGGATGACTCCGCGTTCATCACAGACAGCACTGCTGACGTCATCGCTAATATCTAGCTTGACTTTTTTCCATGATGGGTAAAGCAGAGTTACAGGAGAAAGGGCCTTAAAGGAGAACGCCCCGGCGGGCGTTGTGACGACAGGCTGGACCTCTGACCCTTGACCCTTGACCCTTACGCTCTCGTTGATGCAGAGCTCCAGGCGGCCGTCCTGCACCACGTAGATGCTGTCGTCCCTGTCGCCTGGGCGGAACAGCCCCTCCCCTTCCTGCAGCTCCATCAGCACCATGTGCCGGCACAGCTCCAGGAACAGAGGCTTCTCAAAGTGTCCCAAAACCCTGCGGGGCGGAGACTCACAGGGGTTAGGGCACAAGAGTACAGCAGGGTGGACACACACAGGTCAGAGCACAAGAGTACAGCAGGGTGGACACACACAGGGGTTAGGGCACAAGACTACAGTAGGGTGAACACACACAGGTCAGAGCACAAGACTACAGTAGGGTGAACACACACAAGTCAGAGCACAAGAGTACAACAGGGTGGACACACACAGGTTAGAGCACAAGAGTACAGCAGGGTGGACACACACAGGTCAGAGCACAAGACTACAGTAGGGTGGACACACACAGGTCAGAGCACAAGAGTACAGCAGGGTGGACACACACAGGTCAGAGCACAAGAGTACAGCAGGGTGGACACACACAGGTCAGAGCACAAGAGTACAGCAGGGTGGACACACACAGGTTAGAGCACAAGAGTACAGCAGGGTGGACACACACAGGGGTTAGGGCACAAGAGTACAGCAGGGTGGACACACACAGGTTAGAGCACAAGACTACAGCAGGGTGGACACACACAGGGGTTAGGGCACAAGACTACAAAGGCGTTTGCCTCAGCTGCATGACACTACGCGCTAACTCAGCTGTACGACACTACGCGCTAACTCAGCTGTACGACACTACGCGCTAACTCAGCTGTACGACACTACGCGCTAACTCAGCTGTACGACACTACGCGCTAACTCAGCTGTACGACACTACGCGCTAACTCAGCTGTACGACACTACGCGCTAACTCAGCTGTACGACACTACGCGCTAACTCAGCTGTACGACACTAGGCGCTAACTCAGCTGTACGACACTACGCGCTAACTCAGCTGTACGACACTAGGTGCTAACTCAGCTGTACGACACTACGGGCTAACTCAGCTGTACGACACTACGCGCTAACTCAGCTGTACGACACTAGGCGCTAACTCAGCTGTACGACACTACGGGCTAACTCAGCTGTACGACACTATGCGCTAACTCAGCTGTACGACACTACGCGCTAACTCAGCTGTACGACACAATGCGCTAACTCAGCTGTACGACACTACGCGCTAACTCAGCTGTACGACACTAGGCGCTAACTCAGCTGTACGACACTACGGGCTAACTCAGCTGTACGACACTATGTGCTAACTCAGCTGTACGACACTACGGGCTAACTCAGCTGTACGACACTAGGGGCTAACTCAGCTGTACGACACTATGCGCTAACTCAGCTGTACGACACTACGCGCTAACTCAGCTGTACGACACTAGGCGCTAACTCAGCTGTACGACACTACGCGCTAACTCAGCTGTACGACACTAGGCGCTAACTCAGCTGTACGACACTACGGGCTAACTCAGCTGTACGACACTATGCACTAACTCAGCTGTACGACACTAGGTGCTAACTCAGCTGTACGACACTATGCGCTAACTCAGCTGTACGACACTACGCGCTAACTCAGCTGTACGACACAATGCGCTAACTCAGCTGTACGACACTACGCGCTAACTCAGCTGTACGACACTACGCGCTAACTCAGCTGTACGACACTACGCGCTAACTCAGCTGTACGACACTAGGCGCTAACTCAGCTGTACGACACTAGGTGCTAACTCAGCTGTACGACACTACGTGCTAACTCAGCTGTACGACACTAGGCGCTAACTCAGCTGTACGACACTACGCGCTAACTCAGCTGTACGACACTACGCGCTAACTCAGCTGTACGACACTATGCGCTAACTCAGCTGTACGACACTAGGTGCTAACTCAGCTGTACGACACTATGCGCTAACTCAGCTGTACGACACTAGGTGCTAACTCAGCTGTACGACACTATGCGCTAACTCAGCTGTACGACACTATGCGCTAACTCAGCTGTACGACACTATGCGCTAACTCAGCTGTACGACACTACGCGCTAACTCAGCTGTACGACACTAGGTGCTAACTCAGCTGTACGACACTACGGGCTAACTCAGCTGTACGACACTATGCGCTAACTCAGCTGTACGACACTAGGTGCTAACTCAGCTGTACGACACTATGCGCTAACTCAGCTGTACGACACTATGCGCTAACTCAGCTGTACGACACTACGCGCTAACTCAGCTGTACGACACTAGGTGCTAACTCAGCTGTACGACACTACGGGCTAACTCAGCTGTACGACACTATGCGCTAACTCAGCTGTACGACACTACGGGCTAACTCAGCTGTACGACACTATGCGCTAACTCAGCTGTACGACACTACGGGCTAACTCAGCTGTACGACACTATGCGCTAACTCAGCTGTACGACACTACGGGCTAACTCAGCTGTACAACACTACGGGCTAACTCAGCTGTACGACACTACGGGCTAACGTGCTAACGTGAGGCGACCGCTGGCGCTCACCTGACGTTCTTAAGCATGTAGAGCACCTCGGAGGGCAGGTGGGAGTTCTGCACGTCGAACTCGGTCAAGTCGGCCTCCAGCAAAGAAGGCGGAGGCTCTTTGGGCTGCAGGGTGGGGGGCTCCCGGCGAATGCGCAGGATCCTGCCAAAATAAAGCGAAACGCGAGCCGACATTAGGTAAGAGCGCTCGTCTGGCAGTCGGAGGGTCGCCGATTCTAACTGCCATCCTAGGTGTGTCGAAAGTGTCCCTGAGCAAGACGCCTAACCCCCCGACTGCTCCCGATCAGCTGGTTGGTGCCTTGCATGGCAGCCTATCGCCTGTGAGCGTGTGCGTGAACGGGGAAGGAGAGGCATTCATTGTTAAAGGCACAATAGGTCAAACTTTTGTGTTAAAACATTGTAACAAGACCATTGTAAATCCCTTCCTATCATTGGAAAAATGCTCACTGACATGTTGACTCACCCTCTGCCTGTGTTTATAGTCCTTAAATTCGGGTTTCAAAATATGCAGTTGACGGGCCGGTACTCTGTACCAAAACACTGTATAGCTGTAATAATTCAAGCCCATTGGTTGAAAATTAGTTCTAACTGCCACAGCCAACGGCGTTTCAACAACAGCATGTTCACAGAGAAGGGGGATGGATAAACAGTGTTGTGGTTTGAGTGTGTTTGTTGCTGCATTCCTCTCTTGACCGTTATAAATCCTAAATGACCTATTGTACCTTTAAGCGCTTTGGATAAAAGCTCTATATAAACAGTCTATTTGTCTCCTGTCTATACAGTACCACATCACTGACTTCTTATACTTCTTGCGCCAAACACGGTTTCTGAGAGCACCCACGGTACATTATACTATCCTGAAAGGCCTCAATTAGTGGTTTTAATTTGTTCACCCGCAATTTCAGTGTAATTGAATTGTGCAGGAAAACCACAGCCGGGGCAACAATGTAATGTCATTTTCAAGAACCTTCATGTGCTTCACTGTGCTTTTCTTTAGTTTTTTTGCTGTTTTTTTCCCCTGAACCAGTGGGGCGTCCCTGCATCTCCATCAGGCACATGGAGGTGGGGTCAGCTGCCTTACCTGCGGGCGATACTCAGGACCTTGGGTCTCTTACGTGTGCGCTGCTGCCTGGACAGAGAGCTGGAGGAAGGAGGAGACGACAGGGTCTGGACCTGAGAGAGAGAGAGAGAGAGAGAGAGGGGGGGGAGGGGGAGGGAGAGAGAGAGAGAGAGAGAGAGAGAGAGAGAGAGAGAGAGAGGGGAGAGAGAGGGAGAGAGAGAGGGGGGAGAGAGAGGGAGAGAGAGAGGGAGAGAGAGAGGGGGAGCGAGAGAGAGAGAGAGAGAGAGAGAGGGGGAGGGAGAGAGAGAGAGGGGGAGGGAGAGAGAGAGGGGGGAGAGGGAGAGCGAGAGAGAGGGAGAGGAAGAGAGAGAGGGAGAGGGAGAGAGAGGAAGAGAAAGAGGGAGAGGGAGAGAGAGACAGAGACAGAGACAGAGAGAGACAGATAGAGACAGAGAGAGAGAAATATGTGGTGATTTCTTCTCAGGGATAGTGCACGTATCCCTGGTTATGGGTATGCACTTTGCACTTTGTTGTACGTCGCTCTGGATAAGAGTGTCTGTCAAATGCCATGAATGTAATGTAATGTAAAGTGATCTACAGTTCAGTCAGTGGCACTTCATAGCCAAGCCCACACTGCCCCCTGCTGGACATGGCATGCAAACAGCAGCGGCAGGGCTCACCTTCCTCATGATCTTCCTGCCGTAGAAGAGCACTTTGTCTCTTTTCCGAAAGCGATAGCGAGGAACGCCCCCCTGCTGGCCCTCTGGAATACAGACAGACAGACAGACAGACAGACAGACAGACAGACAGACAGACAGACAGACAGACACGCACAGGCGCACACACACGCCCACACACACACAGACACACACACAATAAAATTAGCCCACGGTCTTCCCACTGAGATACGCTTCTCGCATCACCGTCATTAGGTTTCGCTCCTATTGCTCAAACACACATAAGCAGCATGAGATTATCAGCCATCTTATGACACTTATGAGACCAACTATGAGTCATGAGTGGAGCGAAGATATGAAGCAGATACACCCATCACAGCTGGTCTTCTATGATATAATCCTGGAACAAGGCTACCTCAGGACAGATAAATCCCACTCCACTGTCGCTTGTGAAGAGTTAAAGAGCTGTACTGTACTGGCTTGCACTCTAACGAGCGCAGAAATCACATTAACTGAGCTAATCAACCTGTGGGCACGAAGACCAGAGCTTCATTTTATCCTCTGTGTGTGTATTCTGTGGATATGAGAAAATAACATCACCACAGGATAAAACAACATGGTGTGGATCAGTCAGATAATGAAATACTTCACTGCTAGTCATTACAAAATATGTGTGAAGGATTCGGCCTGGTCTGTTTCAAGGTCAAGGGTCAGGAATGTTTACCCAGTATGCAGCCTTTGGGGGTTGTGTGTGAAACAGACACACAGACATGGGGGGAGTGTGTGAAATAGACATACAGTCCTTCAGGGAGTGTGTGAAATAGACATACAGTCCTCGAGGGAGTGTGTGAAATAGACATACAGTCCTTGGGGAAGTGCGTTTGAAAGACAGACACACAGTGTGTGAGACAGACAAACAGACGTAGGGGGAGTGTTGGGGGAGTGTGTGAGAGGGAGATACTAACGGGACAGTTTGTATCGCCTGTAGAGGAACAAGACTACAATGCCGATCAGAGAGATGGCCACCACTGCTCCGATTAGCACGCCGGTAAGCTGGAAAACATGGCACAGGAATTAACAGCATTCCTAATGTAGACACATAAGTACACAGGCACGCGCGCACACACACACACACACAGAGAGTTAACATGACACCCCTACACAGATATGTAAACCACGCAAAACAGAATAAGAAGCAGCAAATTTTACAAGCAGACCTTTTCAATTCAATGTCAAATACTGTAAAACCAATTAAAATACTTGAAAGAGCATTTTCCAGAGGTCATAGATGAAAGAAAAAAAGTAACTTTAAAGTCACTTTAAAGGAGGGTTAAAAACCAGTACATGGACATATGTGATGGCAATATTGATATATATTAATTGGCCCCTTCATTAGATAAACATAATTGTTATTAAGACACCTAATGTGTGCCAACAAATCATTCCCTACCACCAGCCTACACTGTTGACACAAGGCAGGACGGACTCATGGATTCATGTTTGTGTGGCCTTTCGCTTAGCTTGAACAAGTCTGTCCGCTGTCCTCTGACATCTGTCTTTAACAAAGTGTTTTAGCCTTTGGATGGTTTCTGTATCGCACCGTTCTCTGTATTGTCTAGAGACAGCAGGGAGTGATAAAACCAGGAGGACAGCGGAGGGAGTTTCTGGTTTCTGAGACACACGCCCTGCCCCTTTTAAAGATTGGTCAAACAACACCTAAATCTTGCAGTGCAGTGCGTGAACAGACTACCATTGTGGTCTGCATCCTCTCCTCCAAAAACTGCTGCACCCGGGCCCGGATATCGATTCTGGCCTGAAACACACACACATACACACACACACGCACACACGCACACACTGTGAACATGCACTGGGAAAGAGGGTAAGCAAACAGCAAAATGATGCAAGCAGATGCTCTGCCAAGGTAACCAAACCCTCATTGGAATGCTTTGTTTTCACTTTAAAACCGTGAAGATAACAGTTGATACAACTTTTCCAGTTTTAAAATCCTGAAAAGACAGCTGCCACCACACTTACTGTAAATAATATCAATAACAATAATAATAACAATAATAATAATAATAATCATTATTATTTCAATACAGTATGGCAGCTGTTGCTGATTCTCTATTAATAATAGCAACAATAATTATTATGTGATACATTGAATTTATTATGCACCTTTCATTCAAGATATAATCTCAAGGCGCTACAGCAAAGAGAACAAGATCTAAAATGTACACAAATAATAATCAAAAAATGAGGAGCAGAGCTGAAAATGAGGGCGTGAGAGGCAACAGAAAGATAAAAAGAGGAAGCAGGCAGAGGGGATAAAGGGAAGCAGGGACAATGCAGCTCACTAAGCAGACAGTCTGTGAGAGAAACACAACTGACACAATTCATTTGCAGCAAATTGTTTGGTTGCTTTTTTTGCCCTCTGGTGGTAAATAATTCTTACTGCCACTTTATTAGAGGACATGAGAGAGAGAGAGAGAGAGAGAGAGAGAGAGAGAGAGAGAGAGAGAGAGAGAGAGAGAGAGAGAGAGAGAGATGGAGAGAGAGGGAGAGAGGGAGGGAGATGGAGAGGGAGAGAGGGAGAGAGGGAGAGAGGGAGGGAGATGGACAGGGAGAGAGGGAGGGAGAGAGATACAGATAACAGGTAACAGATGGACAGACAGACAGAGGACCAAGCCCAACATGCACGAGCAGAGAGAGAGAGAGGTAATAAGGAGGAGGGTCTCCAGTGGGATACTTTGGGCAGGGGACAGAGAAGGCACCGTCCTACCGGGTTTGCGATACATCCTTCACTCTCTGTCCCTTCAAACATCCCTACAGAGAGGCCAACACAGGGGGGAGAAAGGGACATGGTTTAAAGCGCCACAAAATCCAAATGTCTCACCAGCGCACCTGTTCTGCCACCATACTATCAGAAACATTGCTATACAGGAGCCTACGCCACTACTTCACAGATTTTATGCGATTCTTGAATGCTTTGTTCTTATTTTTCAGACATTATCCCATGTACAGATAGCTAATACCTACAGCAATACAGACCATACACGAAATATAACAAAGTAACCATCAACAACACAGATTGAGGGCAAATTGCAGAACTACGACATACTAGAAAGCACTCCTTAAAATACGCCATCCATCATATATGTGTTAATTTGTAAGAAATGATGTAGCTACTGTAAGAGTGAGGTGTGTGTGTGTGTGTGTGTGTGTGTGTGTGTGTGTACAGTTCACTCTGTACAACCAACTAGCTAACGTCCTTTGTCCCTGCACTGCTCTGAATACGTTTCTTACAATGATCTCAATCAAGCTAGGATTTGAAACAGCTGTTTGACCAGCTACCAGCTCAGACAAGCTACCAGCACAAGCTGGATGACCAGCTAATACCCAGTTAGACCATCTTTATGACCAGATTTTTAATCTGTTAGCTAACATTGAAATCCAGCCAGGATGCAATAGGAATAGCCTACACCCGTAATCTGTGCATTAATGTGTCATGATTCCAGGCTTCAGAGTATCTAAACAACATATTACCCAGCGTTAGATATATCTTAGAGAAAATCGTATGCAACGTCTGGGAAAAACTAACGGTTAAGACGTTTATCCAGACCGTCAGCTAGTTAAATCAGTTAACGTACAGCATAGCTAGCTATTAATTTTAAACATTCCAAAGACTTGACATGGCTAGTGATAGCACTGTGTTATTCCAATGGTCTACTGCTCTACCGTCAGCTAAACACATGCAGTTCAATAGTAAATCACAAGTTAGTTAGTCATTTACTTGTTATTTTAACTTTAAAAGGCATAAATTGGTCTTTTCAGTTGACCCGGCAGGTAAGCTAGCTAATGTGTATTTGCTGGGAAGTTTAACTCAGCCTAGCAAACAAGGAGGGAGAACAATAAATACGTTTCTACAAACTAAAACTCTAAAACTATCATGTAGTACCACAGTTATAAAAGTTTAAAATTGTAATCGGCAACATGATGAAAGCTCTTCATGCTGCAAGGCAACATCACCAATCACCGACAATAACAATATTCTCAGTTTACATTTAGAGGAAAACAGTTTTACATGCAGGTTAAGGATTGCAATGGGGACGTGCATGGATACATTTACTGCACATACTTTCGGAATGAATGAATTTCGGATTATATGCATTATCAGCATTTTCCCCTTCTCGCTTAGCTAGGTAGATTTATCCTACGAGAATGTGTCACACGACTCAAACAGCAAAACAGCACCAGCAACATACACTCCAATAATCCGCTACTCGCAGTGTATTACGAACGACAGGCCAGCATAGCATGAGCTGCTATAATATATCGCACTGTACTTACTCCAGCTAAGAAACTTAGATGTCCTCTTTTTTCGTTCTTTTATAACGTGACAACAAAAACTTTGGTATACTTTCTTCTGTTTCAAGATTGCTCGTAACTTGACTAGCTTGACGTTCTCTGAGAAGCGCCTGTCAATATCTGCAATTCCGATTGGTTAGTTTTACGTAAACTCGGCCTATCCGAGTACTGTTTGTTAAAAAGTGCATGTGCTGAAGTGCTTTTTTTTACAGTAGCTAGCTACTCTAGCTGTTGAAATGTTAGCTGTTGATGTACTAGCCAGCAAATGTGACACATTGGGAGATGTTGCTAACCTGCCAAAATTGTGGTACTTACGTTTTCTAAATTTTTAATGATCGCAGATTAGGAAAATATCTCGCTATACATTTTGGTTGGGAGTCCTCTTCCTATGATGGCTAGCTTCTCTTGAATACTTGAATGAAAGCCAGATGTATAAATAAGAGCAAAATATGTGCATCAACCAGACCAGACTGTTTAATATTCTGTGTTTAAGTGGATTTTAAAAAAGTTTATTTATTACAAACTGCAATGGGTGTCAGTATTTGGTAACACTTTTTGTTGGTCATGGGAGTCTGAATATAAACACTCTTCAGCATGCAAGCTAATTGACCCTTCTATGGTGACCTGACCTGAACAATCAGATTTGAAGCTCAGATTCAGTCGACAAACCAGATGGTCAACTCCTGTGTCCATGTGGGTTTCCCCCGCGTTTTACATTGCATTACATTACAAAGCATTTAGCAGACACTCTTATCCAGAGCGACGTACAACGAAGTGCAGTTCAAACACAGGAACAACTGTGAAGAGGACCCTAGAGGACAGTACGGTTCCAAGTCTTAGCGTGACTTGGAACCGTAGATACAATTGGAACCCTTGAAATAGCATGACACTTGGCAGCTAGAATACCCCGAGTACAACAATACAATATCTAATACAATACAACACAACAATATCTATATATAACTACATATAAATATATACATTCCAGTTTCCTCCCACAGTCCAAGGACATGCAGTAGGCCAACTGGAGACTTGTCCTGGGTGTATTCCTGCCTCTTACCCCCTGCATGCTGGCATAGGCTCTGGCTACCCCCAAAATGTCCCGAACCAGGAATAAGAGGTTTAGAAAATTGATTAATCTGAGCTTCAACTGCATAGAGAAGACAACTTTCAGTGGGACACAGAGCTGCATATTTTTAAGGTCTGCTGAATATGGGCTTGATGGTGACCTGCAACACACACAGCAGTAGAAAGAAAATGTGTATTTTCATGACTCTTTTCAGTAATAAAAGAAAAGTGAAATAGACCCTCCTGCCCCAGATGCACATACACAGATATGTGCATGTCACAAATGTCCATGCAATTTATTGAATGACGAGAAGTATTTAATACATCATGAATTTATGGACATTTTCAAAAGCAGTGATATTTTAATAATTGTTTGACATACATATTGTCTGACTGTTTGTCAGAGTACAGGGCCAAAAAAGCAGGAATTGTGTCACTGTCAAAATATTTACTTAAGCCACCACTGTTAAGTGTACCAATTTGAAATTTTGATGTTTTTTTTTCTGCATCTGATTGAGTTGTATATATCATTAAACATACTGACTGAAAGAAAATCAAAATGCATGATACGGTTTAATGTTTTTTTATTATTGAACCATATGATAAATCTATTAAAACATAACTGAAATAAACAGTTGTGATACCACACAAGTAACTTGGAAACATCAAAACTCATCAAGAGGCAGAATTACAGAGTATTCACCTTCGAATAATTCTTCTCAGTTAACAGAATTGAAGCATTGCAGGCAGGGCTCGAGTTGTAGGTCTCCAGAGATTACTAAGACCCATACAATATTTATTGTCTTGACCAGCCCACAAAGTTGTTTAGAATTTATATGTGTGTAATAACATGCACCAAGTGAGATGATTAATGATGAATTTCTTCACTCATCAATGCAGGTATTTACAGTTTCCAGGGTGATTCATTGCAACGCAATTTATTAATCTCTCCTGAAACACCTGGACTTTTTTCTTAACTAACAGTTTGGCAGAAAGTACTGAATGTTAACTGTCCAAAATTGTTTTTTCAGATTAAAGATAAGGACATAGTACGTTGATTGAATTCTGTCCCCTTCCTTCTTGTTACAGCCGTGCCCCCACTACCTCCCAGTCCCTCTCCCTTGTTTTATCTCTTGAGGAACTTGGCCACGGAACAGTACGCTTGCAGGATTTCGGGGTCGTTGGGGCAGGTATGGCAAAACTCTTCCTGCTCACTGGCCTTTTTCAGGTATCGTGTCAGACCCCCCAGCGCCGAGGGAATCTCAAAGTCTCGGTACTTCTTGCACACCACCTGAGGGAGGGGTGAGAGATGGAGAGAGGAAGGTGGGGAGAGACAACATTAGGACCATCAGTTTGCGGCAAGCAATGACCTGGCAAGACTCAGTAGGTCTCCTGAGTAAGAGGCGGCGCTAGCCTGCATGCTAAAGTTGAATTCACTTCTAGTGGAGCAGTTAGGCAGCCACACTAGTGGATCGCTACAGTATGTTTCAACCATATGACTTTTCAAGACTTCAAGGGGTGACAATGTTGGTACAAGGTACAGGTTAGACTCTGAGGAAGACATTGTTGTCTTTGAAACGTCAGCCTGGTCCTCTTCATTAAATGTGCTAAACATCTCTAAGACTCCAGTTCCACTCATTATACAAGTTAGTCTTTTGTAACAAAGTTACAAAGCCCCTTTGTGTTAGGTTTGAGAGGCTACCTTGACGATGTTGAGTTTGGGCAGGAGGTTACAGTCAGCCAGTGTGAGGGAGTTTCCATCCAGGTAACTCCTGGAGGACTGCTCTCCATCCGGGTTCTCCTCCAGCTCATGGGGGAGAGGCGTCAGCAGGTACTCATCCAGCTTCATCAGAGACTTCAGGAGCCCCTTCTCCAGGCCTGAGGGATGATACCATGCAAGATGGCTTTAACTGGGGTGCATTCAGGATGAATGGTGTTTTTCACCAGGTCTTTATGGAACACTTATTCACTCGAAACAACTTGCAATGTTTTGCAAAACGTATGCTCCCATATACAGTATGTATAATATGCGTAATAAATACATCACAATAAATGTATATTTACATCAGATATTCGCATATATTTAAAATATATTGTGAAAATATATTTAAATATTCAAAATTGGCAACAATTGATACTTACATATATTAAATATATATGTATACGTAATATAATAAAGTTGTGTGTGTTATGCATATATCAGACAATGTATTTAAATACATGCATTTCATTTCAATATATTTAAGATATAGATATTGACCCTGGCAGAAGTTGATTAAATAAGCTGATGTATTGACTAAACATTATATCCATTAATATTTCATATTGTGCAAGCTGAGTGCAGTCTCCTGTTCCTGTTGGTCAACTTGTGGGAAAAAGCTTTTGGCAACTGAATATCAAACACACACACAATTTCAGTCTTGCCGAACATGCTAGAACACAAATGTGAATCAAAAACTCAGACACACAGTAGCAAGCAGATCAATGAAGCAAATTCTGATTCTGTAGCACACCAGATACCAGACTCTGTATTCTAAACATAGAAAGTACCCATCACAGGTAAGACACTGAACAAAGTAAGCAATGTGGTATTGCACATTCTATACCGTAATTGCAAATGAACTGTTACAAGCTGGAACCTCCAGGATGTAAATAGCACGACAGAGGCAAAGGACAATGGTGTCATTAAGGAGCAGGAAGAACAGAAGGATTCTATGAAATGAGTATCTGGTGAGTTTACAGAATCTAGACAACTACTGAGCTTATGGAATATAACAGTGCTCTTACTGTCATTACGTGCCGGGGTGGCGTTTTTGATGTAGGCTGAGAACTTATGGAAGATGTCGTCTCCTGCCGTATTGGACTCCTTATACCGAGAGCATAGCTTGGGGTACCTGTGGGGGCATAGTTATGCATGTGAATGTGTGTGTGTCTGTATGTGTGTATGACTGGGTGTGTTTGCTTGTGTCCATGTGCATGTATTTCTTATACTCACTGTGGGGGTGCCAGAGTGGCCTCCAGAAACTCCTCAATCTTGTTGGTGTCGGTGTAGACCTCATCGTTAAAGATGAGAAAGGGAGGCTGGGAGCCAGGGGCCAGCTCCTTCAGCACCTCCGGGGCCCTGCGAGAGCGTGAAAGGTTGTAGTGTTGCCGTGCTAATGCTAATGTGCTAATGTAGTTTGGGTAATATGTGTCATAGTTGTGTAATGTTGTGTAATCTGTAATGCTAATGCGTAATAGTTTCATTCTAGAAATGTGCTGACATAGAGAATTGTTGATTGAATACCCATTGTTTACTTTGAATTTCTCTGGAGGAACATGATTGTTGTCTGTTTCACTGTTGTATACTTCTACAAAAGTACTTGTACATAGAAATGCTACTCTCTACAGTACATTTGTAAAGGCTCTCTAAAACACTATGAGCCAAACTACGGGAATATTATAGAAGTCACAACTAAAAAGCTAATGTGCGTGTGTGTTACGGGAGGTGTGTGAGGCTCACTTCTTCATGTCGACGGTGGTTATGGTGAACTGGGCCCCCTTCAACCACAGGATCATGAAGAGACGCTGGCAGAACGGACAGTTACCCACACCCTCTCCATCAATACTCGCCTAGGAGAGAGGAACAGAGGGAAGGAGGTAGAAAGGGAGTGAGTGACAGAGAAAGGGGAAAGAGGAACACGTTTATGGGGAGAGATGGAGGGAATGGGTCAGAGGGGGAGAGAGGAGTGAAAGGGCAAAAGGGGGAGTTGTTGTGGAGAAGATCAGGGACAGAGAGAAAAAAGAGTGAGAGAGAACAAGAGGAGACAAGAAGACAGGATGAGGAATTAGAAAGGTTACTTACGACATGGGGCTAAACATATAAAATTTTCCATCCTAATTTGGAATGTCCAATTATCTGCAACTGCGTTCGAATGCAAGCCACACTACCCGATAATGAGAGTGTAGACATTCTCAGTTACAGATGGAAATGAGCTCAGAAGCTAACTCTGGTGCATTTACTTTGATGTGGAAACTGAAAATGTTGATTCATGTGCACTGTCCCTGATAAATAAAATGAATAAAATAATAAAATAGTTGTGTTACTCTGTAACACATGGTGGTGCCGGTTGTGACTACACACCACAGACTACAGCCAAGTTCACAAAAGAAAATATGAAGTCCACAAGTGTCTGATCGACCAGTGAGTTTCCATGAAGAGCGATGCAATGCAGACCTGGTGGACTGAACCTCCCATACCCTGGGGTGACACAGTCGGCAATTGCACCAGCCCTATGGAGCTATTGGCCACTTTCGGTACCAGCACGGTACAGATTTCAGTCTGTGGGCCTCATCCTACAGAATGAGCCACCAGTAGCCACCACATAAGGCCACAGCTTTGCTACGGAGAGCATCACAAATGTATTTCTTTCCTTAAATGGGTCAGGTGATTTAGGAACCACCACACTACATGGCTGATTAAACAGTCCTCTGCACTCTTCTATTAATTGAATGATCCACTATGAACATCAGAACTACTGCATATTAGGCTGTATTTCTGCCTACTCACACACAGATAGACTCATGGTGCTGTACTGTATATTGAATTGCATTGCATTGTAATATACTGCATTATATGTATTGTACCCTGTGCACACCTCACAATCCATCCATCCATCCATCCATCCATCCATTATCTGAACCCACTTATCCTGAACAGGGTCGCAGGGGGGCTGGAGCCTATCCCAGCATACATTGGGCGAAAGGCAGGAATACACCCTGGACGGGTCGCCAGTCCATCGCAGGGCACACGCACCATTCACTCACACACTCATACCTACGGGCAATTTAGACTCTCCAATCAGCCTAACATGCATGTCTTTGGACTGTGGGAGGAAACCGGAGTACCCGGAGGAAACCCACGCAGACACGGGGAGAACATGCAAACTCCGCACAGAGAGGCCCCGGCCGACGGGGATTCGAACCCAGGACCTCCTTGCTGTGAGACGGCAGTGCTACCCACTGCACCGTCCGTGCCGCCCCTCACAATCCAATGAATGTATAATTAATTTGCATAGACCCCAAAACTTACTGAGGTAGGCATTTATGACAAGTCTCACACATACATGGTCAGCTCCACAAAACACAGGCATTCCACCAGCCCAGGGCACTGTACACTGTAATACACTGCCAGCCTGCTTTTGAATAATAAATCATGGAATTATGGAATATGTTTGGCTAGTTGATGGGGGTTGGGTATTTGACAAAAACTTCAGTCAATGGACCTCAATGAATATATAAGTATACAAGATATTATTTTGATTACTGTACTTATTTTTTATGATCTTCCCGTAAATGCAGCATTTTACACCTCATAAGACCTGTAATATCATTTAGTTTCCATGTGTCCTTTTGGAGTCTCCAAATGTCAAGACTGCCTAGACATATTTGGTGATATTGTCCTCAAGTTTGAAAGGGGATTTGTCCAGTGTTGTGACTTGGCCTTGTTTCTAAGAGCACAGGCCACAGCTACAATAATCTGTATCCAGGCAAAAAAAGAAAATCTTTTCAGCGAGAAAAACTTCCACTTTCACAGGGTTTGAGCTTCTATAACTTTTTTCTGTAATATTTGGTGTAATTCCCCAAAGGGTTACCTTTCAGAAGAAACCAGGATTATGCCTGAAGTCAAAATGGTTCAAGAATAGTAACTATTTTATTGTGGGTATGTCATTTTTAAGCTTGTGTCAAGAAAAGGGGGGGATTGTGTTTGTGGGAAGAAAATTCGTCAGACCTCATGCAATATTACTGCTTATTTTCTTGAGGCATTCCGTACAGATAAGATTCTTTCAAAAATAATTCAATGAAAGGTCCTAAATAAACGTACTGTACATTTTCCATTACATTTTAGTCAAATCAATATAGTGAGATAGCCAACACTGTCCTGCAGTTCTCTAAGAAATCAGCAGGGAGGTTGTTCCAAGCATGTTAAAGAACTTACCACAGTTCTTCTGCAAACTTTGGTTGGCTCCTTGCTTCTGATCTCAGACAGCCTTGGTCAAGTTTTTATGTAAAAAGTACTCAATTGCTTACAGTAATATGTTACTTTTTAAAATTAAATACACAAATGTCTCTGTAAAATTTAATCTTTTGGAAAATCAGTATTTGGAAATGTCAAATGTGTTTGTTTATGCTAACATACACAAAAAATAAACATAAGTCTAGGGTGCCTAAGACTTCTGCCCAGTACTGTACATTAGGACTAATGAGAAATAATTTGATGGCAGAAGTGTTTGATTATTTGGCTGGAAGGACAGAAGTAATTGGAGCGGTCTAATTTTTAATTAACTCTTGTGTTGTCTTAAGGGTAAAAAATGACCAGCCACTGTGTTTAACAGCAGAGAAATTTGGTGACATAGTAATGAGTGACAGGTTGTTTCTACATGCAAAATAGATTTGGGGTTTAAAATTCAATTAAGATGCTTTACTTTAGGGATTTAGTGAAGGCGTGTCATTTTTTAAGGGGAGTATACAGAATGTTAAGACTACAGTGTGTACCCTCTACAGTGAATAACAGTGGTAAAGTCACCATCTGTGATGATGGTGTTATGCAGATAAATCTGATTTTGATTAATGTTGTAAAATCTGTGTTTGGACCATAGTCTACACAGTACTACAGGAGAACCAGTGACTATTTTACACCCTACAACCAAACAGTACTACAGGAGAGCCAGTGACTATTATACACCCTACAGACCACACAGTGCTACAGGAGAACCAGTGACTATTTTACACCCTACAGACCACACAGTACTACAGGAGAGCCAGTGACTATTATACACCCTACAGACCACACAGTGCTACAGGAGAACCAGAGACTATTTAATACCCCACAAACCACATAGTACTACAGGAGAACCAGTGACTGTTTTACATTATGTAGTTCAAACAGAGTAGTATATCTCTCACAGGTATGACAACCTGTAACCAGTGAGTACCTGGCACATAGTTGTAAGGAAGTAATGTTGTGAAACTCTACCCCTGGAGTGAATAGGGCAATTGTGCTTCAGCTTGTGGTGAGAACCATTGCTCAATTAACCATTCTAGGGGCCTTAAGTACGTTTTTTGAAGTTGTATCACAAAAGCAGATCAAGGACACATCCCCCTTGAGCCCTGAGCCATCTTTTTTATGAGAGCAGCAATGCACCCTTAATACCAACCCACTTTGTGTGGTATGTACGTCTTTCCCGGGTTAACGGTGCAGAGAATCAAGACCAGCGGTCGCTGTCCGAGAGGGCACTGTACATTACACGCTACACAATGCAGACTATACCAAATACAAAAGTGTACAGAACTGAACAAGTTACCCATACGAATGAACATGAGTGAAACATTGTGAGTGGAGGGAGAGCCGCAACCTGTTTACTGAGCACCAGCTGCAGCTGTGAAAAAGAAAAACGGCCAATCTGGGAGTGGAGTGAGATGACTATCTGCAGATAGACGGTTCCCTGCTACCATTCTCTCTGAAATCAAAGGAAGCCAGGGGGGGAAACGGAATCCTCTTCTCAGCTTTAGTTATCTTTTATTCAAATCGTTTTAACTGTTGTCTTTCTTTGCTCTACACTGCAAGTGGAATTTCCCAGTGTAAACTCTCTTTCTCTCACCCCCCCCCCCTCTCTCCAACATTTCACTGGACATACTTGTATGAGCATGTGACAAATAAAATATCTTGAATCTCTCTTTCTCTCTCTCTCTCTCTCTCTCTCTCTCTCTCATACGCCTATACAGGACACACCCTGCACCTGTTTATATTCTCAAAATAAAAATTATAATAATAGAAATAATTTTAAGGAACTCTAACCAGCTGCAGTTGGTAGGTTTTCACCCTCAGCAATGGTTGCTTTGATTCATACTCTTAATTTACCATGGCTCTCTTTGATGTATGCAAAGGATCCAAAATAACTTGATCAACTTGATGTGACAGGTTAGATCTATCAAAGGGTTGGACCTGGCGTTTATAAAAATAAAATAATAAAATAAAAAAACAGGGAGGAGAGAAACTTCAGTGATTTACCAAATGCCTGTATTTAACCAGTCCTAACTGGTGTTTCAAACATGACAGCATTCGTGATTTATCCTTGCAGTGATTTCACAATTCTGCTTGAATTTCCAGATTTCACCAGAGATACTGTTCCGCACAATACAGTCAGTTCAGTTAAGCACAAAACTTAACGCGACTGGCTAGAGACTTTAAATGGACTTTCAATTGGGGATGGGGGAATAATAATTAGCACATTTCATAAAATGGGCTATATATCAGAAACATCACAACAGCAAAACTTCAAATATATCACTCTTACCTTCATGAAAAGTTCGATTTTGGGGGGTTGCGCCATTTTCAAGATCTATCTCCTTTCCCTGTCCCTGGTTACTAGGCGACGGCACCGCCGAGGGCTCGCGTCGTTACCCAGCGAACACACACCTGGGACCCCGGCAGGTGCGGCTGTGTACCCACGTGCCAGGCTGTACCCACTGTGCGCGTGTTAGTGCAGTGCCTATGTCTGTGTATTTCTTCCGTCAGTCAATCTGAAATGCAGTAGGCCGATCGCCGATACCGTCTGTCGCTCGCACTGCCTGCCCGCTCGCCCCTTCGCGAAGTGCAACCGGTGTAGTTTGCCTTTGCTTATTTCCTTCTGCGTGGAAAGAGTTTCACGCTGATGCCGCACCCCTCGGTCCTTAGCATTCCATGAGCATGGCTCTCACCCGTCACACCGGTCCGACCTGCGTGACCGGATCTCTTGCGTCTGTCACGGTCAGATTCCTTTCCGGTCCTCTTTGTGACTGATTGTCTTCATCTCTGTCTAAATTCTGGGAGCAATGTCTAATGGCTACACCCTGACATGTGTATTGTGTGTTTTTGTCGTGTTAAATCCGACGACAAATGATACAGTAAGTGATTGGCTAGTTTGACAGGACAGGTTTAAAATGTACTAGTAAATGCAATTTCTAAATCTCAGAGTCTCTCCCCTGTCACTCACACTCATCTCTCTCTCTCTCTCTCTCTCTCTCTCTCTCTCTCTCTCTCTCTCTCTCTCTCTCTCTCTCTCTCTCTCTCACTAGAATAATTCTTTATTGGAATGACTAAAATTTGTTACTGCAATAACTGTATATAACAGTTTTATGAAAGCAATTAACAATGAAAAAGGCATGCAGATATAATACATGCTGTAGCAAAAAAAGAAAGAACTGTCCCTCCCCTTAATTCACAAAGTGTGAGTGCTTAGTTTGTATCTCTAATTCTCTCCTTTCCTTCTGCCCTTCTTTAGACTTCTGTTGTCTAGTTCAACCTCTCCCTGTTCCTCTCACATTTTTTTTCTTTTTTTTTGTCTTCTCCAAGATAAGAGATTAAACTGTATTATCTCAACGATAGACAGTTGCTGTGCGGCCAGGAAGAACAAAAAACAAAACAACAACGGTTATGCAGGTATGACATAAATATACATGAAGTGCGTGGGTGCCAAGGAAAGAAACTCAGCCTGTGATCCATTGCACTTACTGCGGGCGGCCTGTAGCGTAGTGGTTAAGGTATATGACTGGGACCTGCAAGGTCGGTGGTTCGATCCCCGGTGCAGTCACAATAAGATCCGCACAGCCCTGCATTGCTCCAAGGGCGGATTGTCTCCTGCTTAGTCTAATCAACTGTACATCACTTTGGATAAAAGCATCTGCCAAAAAATGGCATTAATGTAATGTAATATAAGGAAAAAGACTGAGCTGTGAATATACCACAGGTGAATGCGGATAGAGGAAGTGGAGTGACAAGTGACAAAAGCGAAAAGTTACACAGATAACAAAAGGTAAAAGAGAGGGACATTTTTAAAAATAAGGGGAGTGATTGTTCTTTCAACCACAACTGGCTAGCCATTACGTCTAGATTTGAAGAAAGGTGTATTTGTGCTTCAAAAAGCATCGTCATTGCTGCATACAGAGGGGGGGAACCTGCAGACGTTCTGTGAAGTTTGTGGAGAAAGGCTTAGGGCAGGGCAGCCATATGACTGGGGAAAGATTGTAAGGATCCTGACTGACAGGGACCCTCAAAAAATATAAGGAAATAGGATCTTCTGGGGGGGGGGATCTTTTGGATTTGGACTATATATACGAGTACTGGGGACAGCAGGCATTTTTAACATAATATTATATGGTTAAGGTTGTGGGAGCATTTGGCCGGAATAAAGATGTCTGAGTAGGTTTTGCTCATTCCATAGATCATATACAGTATAAACAAAATATGGTCTATGGAATGAGCAAAACCTACTCAGACATCTTTATTCAGACACATTGCTCCCACAACCTTAACCATTAGTCCACATCAATAACTTATAGTTAAAGACAAAACCCAGTGATTAAAAGCTAGAATCTAGACATCTAGGCGGATGGAAATTGGGGTTTAGAGATGTGTTGACCAATACCGACTCGGTTAACCCCAGTATTGCTCATGTTTTACCTGGGCATAGCCTGGCTATGTCCTAGCCTGCTAGGAAACGTTCACTTTTCAAATGAAACGTTTACTGTAGCCCTGAACGCCAAGAAGACGTTTCACTGATTTTTCAACCAACTTTTCACCACAAAAATGTCCACAGGGCAGGAACACAAACAGTTCATTTTAAACAAGAGAGAGATAAAAAGATACAGAGAAAAGGGGAGGAGTAGTTTCTGTACAGAGAGAAGGCAAGGGTGAGCCAATCGTCCTGAGGTTAATCCTTCTCTAGGTCACATTCTCAGCATACTATATTCCCACTACTGCATGCTTTAAGACATTCCCTCAAATGATTCTCAGCATTGTGGATACAAGATATGCCTCTGGCCAAGGACAGCAGGCTTTAACATGATACAGCAGTCTTGCATTTTACTCTCTTCTCAGTGAATATTGTAGTTTCGCATCTAGTCTCTGTGGAAACCAAGGAACGCACCTGTTCCTGTTTGGTTGGTGTGTACAGATTTGTGCCGTAAATGCAATAAGAAGTTGTTCTGCTTCCCAAACATCCAGCAGCCACACCCACCCTCATGCTACAAACACACATGTACGCATGAGCGTGCGCACACACTCACACTCACACACACACACGCGTAGAAATAAACAAAAACAGCTGAACAAACAATCTCCGAAAAAGATCCCTTTTCAAAGCAAACACGTTGTGCAGACAACAAGAGAAAAACAAAAAGAGAACTCCCCAACGCACGCACACAGACATGCATAAACAATTAAAATGCAAGAGAACTTCAGGAAACCGGTAAACATGTGCTGCATAGGTGCTGCATAGCAAGATTATGAATAGCTTGACTCCTGAATCTATTATTATATTATATTAGTACTACACTGTATACTTCAAATAAAACAATTATGGTTCTGCACTTGTCTCTACAGTCGACTTTGTTATCTAGCACCATTCCTGGATGACAGAGACTATTAAAGCTATGATGCTTATAATACTAGCTAATACTTTAATGTAAAATTCAATCAATTGAAATGGTTCAAGAGAACATCAAAGCAAGAAGTCCACTGAAGAATTATGACATCAGAGGACAGGAACATGATTTAGGTGCAGTGTGTTTTTCCTGTTGGGTAATGTGTAGATTATATCATGCTGTTTTTAGTTTTTTTCATCCTTACACAATGCAAGGAATTTAACCTGCAAAGTATGCTTGGCTAAATCCTGTACTAACTTGGCCTAAAATGTGTGGCGTGCAATAATTTTGACCCTCTGTAACTGTATAAATTGTCAGAAAATATACAACTCTCTCAGTTTATCTCAGTTTTCTTTCTGAATAGTGAAACTGGTCATAAAATCTTGACATAATACGAGAGCTTGTTAGCCTTTGGAGGCACGTGACCCAGTAGCGTAGTGGTTAAGGTACATGACCCTATAGCATAGTGGTTAAGGTACAGGACCCTGTAGTGTAGTGTAGTGGTTAAGGCACATGACCCTGTAGCATAGTGGTTAAGGTACAGGACCCTGTAGCGTAGTGGTTAAGGTACAAGACCCTGTAGCATAGTGGTTAAGGTACAGGACCCTGTAGCATAGTGGTTAAGGTACAGGACCCTGTAGCCTAGTGGTTAAGGTACATGACCCTATAGCGTAGTGGTTAAGGTACAGGACCCTGTAGTGTAGTGGTTAATGCTCAGGACCCTGTAGCATAGTGGTTAAGGTACGTGACCCTGTAGCGTAGTGTAGTGGTTAAGGTACATGACCCTATAGCATAGTGGTTAAGGTACAGGACCCTGTAGCGTAGTGGTTAAGGTACAGGACCCTGTAGTGTAGTGGTTAAGGTACATGACCCTGTAGCGTAGTGTAGTGGTTAAGGTACATGACCCTGTAGCGTAGTGTAGTGGTTAAGGTACATGACCCTGTAGTGTAGTGGTTAAGGTACAGGACCCTGTAGCGTAATGGTTAAGGTACAGGACCCTGTAGCGTAGTGGTTAAGGTACAGGACCCTGTAGTGTAGTGGTTAATGCTCAGGACCCTGTAGCATAGTGGTTAAGGTACATGACCCTGTAGCGTAGTGTAGTGGTTAAGGTACATGACCCTATAGCGTAGTGTAGTGGTTAAGGTACATGACCCTGTAGTGTAGTGGTTAAGGTACAGGACCCTGTAGCGTAGTGTAGTGGTTAAGGTACATGACCCTGTAGTGTAGTGGTTAAGGTACATGACCCTGTAGTGTAGTGGTTAAGGTACAGGACCCTGTAGCGTAGTGTAGTGGTTAAGGTACATGACCCTGTAGTGTAGTGGTTAAGGTACATGACCCTATAGCGTAGTGGTTAAGGTACAGGACCCTATAGCGTAGTGGTTAAGGTACAGGACCCTGTAGCGTAGTGGTTAATGCTCAGGACCCTGTAGCATAGTGGTTAAGGTACATGACCCTGTAGCGTAGTGTAGTGGTTAAGGTACATGACCCTGTAATGTAGTGGTTAAGGTACATGACCCTGTAGTGTAGTGGTTAAGGTACATGACCCTGTAGCGTAGTGTAGTGGTTAAGGTACATGACCCTGTAGTGTAGTGGTTAAGGTACATGACCCTGTAGTGTAGTGGTTAAGGTACAGGACCCTGTAGCGGGGACCACTCTCAGAAATCAAGGTAAAATGGAGGTACATTCTCGTTCTTTAAGGAATACATTTCCCAAATGTACAGTATCTGAAAGTACAAGGTAGCTTGTCTGAGCTGATCAAACAATGTCAAGCTGGGAGCTGGCTGGTTTTATGTACCTATTAGGGTCCCACCCCAGTGACAAGCCTGGTTGAGGTGTGAATCAGGAGCATGGCACTCAAACAGGTAATGGAACACGGTCCTGCTAAAGGCTAAAGGCTGATGGGTGGAGGAGTGCTTCTGAGGTGGGGCACTGCTATTGTACAACTGAACAAGATGCTAAACCTGAATCACTACAGTAATGATCCAGCTGTATAAATGCACAAGCATTTAAGCCATTGTAAAAGCTATTATCTCAAATTAGCCTGAGTGTGTCTGCCAAACAAAAATACTTTAATGGAAATCTACAAATAATTATTTTGGACAGTGGCTGTTGTGTCTTCACAGTTTGGAATTCCCAATTGTGTTTGTACCATATAGTCCGATGTGCAGTGTAAAATCAACATGTTTTAGCAATGTGGCAGAGAACATGAGGTAGTATTGGACAGCTGGACTCATATAAACTCATTTATTTAAGGACCCACACGCATCAGCGTTCTCTTCGTGGTTTTGGGTTTGGTTCTTCTTGGTTCTTGGCTTATCTAAAACGGCCACAAAATGTTTGCAAAGAGCGCAAAGACGAGCTCAGGAAAATAGCAGTTAGACCCCAAAATATTCATATTTCTACCAAAATTGCAAGTGTTTTATTTGCATCAGTATGGAATACAAATTGAAAGCTCCAGGATGAAAAGCTCAAAACCACAAAAAATAAACGTTTGGGTCTTTAATACTGAAGATTTGACCATGTAGGCCTCCTCATCTTGAATCTGCCAGTGGTGTTGTATTTTGTTGTCTTTTTGTACACTAATTGTGAATCATGTTGTATTGTGTTGTGAATTTGTTTGTTTGGCTGCTACCTCTCTTGAAAAATAGATTTTTAATCTCAAAGGGACTTTCTTGTTAAATAAAGGTTAATAAATGATAAATAAATAAAGTGCGGATTTTAGTGTCCGTGATGGTAGTACAGTTGAGTTTTGCAGTTGAGTACATGCCTTTCGTGGGACATGCTGCTCTGGGATAGGATTATAGATGTACACATTCCACATAAAGGATAGAGAGGAAACAGGAGTCTCCCTGTTGGAGGATTGGACTTGGGTTCATATTGCCTGTGGATACAATGATGCACAGAGCAAAAATACAACCACAAGATATTTCAGGCAATATGGAGTTTACTTTCACAAACAAGCACCCATAGCTGGAAATTGGTAAAGGTAAAGTTATTATCATTATTATTATTATTTTTATTTTTATTTTTACTATTACTACTACTACTACTACTACTATTACTAGCCAAATAGGGTGGTTTAGTGACTATGTCACCATGATTGTACTTTCTGAGGGAGGCCATTTGGTGGCACTATACGTCCAGAGTCCGGAAATGCTCTGATAAAAAAATAAAAACTGCTGCGCTCACATAAAATACATTCAGGGCCAGTGTCACAGAGAGTCTAGTCCAAGACTAAGTTCAATTTTAAATGGAGATTCTCCATAAAAAACTCAATTTAGTCTAGGACTGAGCTTAATCTGCGTCTGTGAAACTGGCGCAGAAACTGCTGCTGCACCCAGCAGTCTAGGACTGAGCTTAATCTGCGTCTGTGAAACTGGCCCAGAAACTGCTGCTGCACCCAGCCCAACATAAGCAGGGAGCAGAGAGTATTAAAGCACGCAAGTCTGGAGAAATGAGAAACAGCATTGGAAAGATGATAAAGCTTTCTGTATAAAAGGGGTTTGAATTCATTCAATTTTTGTTTGTTTTGGCTTCAGTTATCCAGTGGTGCACTGCACAAAACATTGTCAAAGTCTTATCTCCTTTTTTATGTACGCCACAAAGAGGTAAGCAAAATCGGTTCGGGATCAAACTCTCCAAAAAGGGCACGTGTGAAAATACCCTGAAACACGTGGAGAGCATCAGAATAAGTACAAGCTCACAGAGTGAAAGAACACACAAGATTGGAGATACTATTTGGCAGGAATTAAGCCGTTCTTTTGGCCTGTGCCACAGCAACCGATGTGCCACATCCTAAACCGCCCAAGCCGTGGGGTTACCGTGATGAGGGTGTGGTCAGCCGTGCAGAAACAGAAGCGAAAATAAGAGAGGGACGCGGTGGGGGCCCTGGTAGCACCTGACCACCTCTGCTTCCGCTTCTGCGGTCTGTGACTCATTCAACTCGCCCTCCCCTGAAAACAGGAAAATGCTTACGAGAGAGAAAGAGCGCGACACGCGCTGCCATCAAAAAGTCACCCTCTCCACGGTCACGCCCGGCCTGCCCTCCGAAGCTGTTGAACAGAAATCTCCTATCATCTTAAATAATCAATCATCTCCATAACTGATACTAAACTGGCTACGTGCTACAGTGATAACTAGCCCACGACGCAAATGACGACGCAAAGAAACTAGCAGAAGCAGTAGACCTCTGACCTTTGTCATTAGAGGTTAGCAGACATCCTGTCCTTTGCGAAAAAATTTTCTGGAGAGGTGGGATGTCTGGGTTAGGATCCTGGGTCAGCACTATGGCCCATCAATGGCTGCAGGGACAGTTCACTTTCTGGGTTTTAAAATTTTTATTTCAGATTTAGTCTATGTTCCTTGTGCACATTGAAGGATGTTTTAGATATGAACTGATATGAAGGTATTTGGGTTTGTGTATAGGCGTCAAGTAAACACCAAAACAGCTTGCGTGGTGAGGATTACGTTGAGGCTGGATGTTTGTATATTAATCTTCAAAATATTGTGAGCTGAGAATGAGAAGGTTCTAACTGACATTAAACAAACAGTTACTGTCATAAATATGTTGTTTCAAGGGCACTAAATAAATAGTTTTTCTTTTTTACAAAAATACTGTTTAAATGCTAAATGTAATAGGTCATATCTGCTTGGAGCCCGTTCACTTTGGAATCTTTGAAGCTCAATATTTCATAACTACACAGATAGACCATTCTAATTCTCAGCTCACGGTTTTATGTGTACAGCATTCTTAGTTTCAGGACTCTTGTCACAGGCGACCGAAGGCTGCAGCGCTCCAGGAAATGTCGGTTCAGCTTCCTCTATCAGCATGGCCGTATGTGGAGAGAAGCAGATGAAAATGAAAGAGACGGCCCTCAAGACAAACAAATCTGCAGAACTCAGAGGCTGCACCAGCTTGTGGAAATCTGCACGGTCAAGACGCAGGCCATGAATATGTCTGTTTCGACCAATCTCGTCTGTGTTTAAAACAAACTCTGAATAGTCACATGAATAGTCGTGAAGAAATCAGATGCGTAATGCAATTAGAGTGCTAACGCGGCCATTAACTCCGCTATTGTGAAACTGTGGAGAAAGTAGCCCAAGAAACACATCACATTTCAGCTTCTCGATGTCGAAACTCCTCATCTGTAAATCTGTATTTGAAAAAATAAGGAAGGGAATAAGGTTTGGCAATTGAGCTGAAACTCTCCTGTTTCATATTTGGACACAATTGTCATTTAAATTTCCCAGTCTCTAATTCTCGTATCTCATATCTCGTCATTACTGTTGTGACATCTCACTGGCAGGGGTTTCAAAATGTTTCCTGTCATGACAAAACAGCAGCTTGGATCTTAAAGAAGACTAAAACCTATGATAGCATATTTTAAATGGTAAATGGTTGGCATTTATATAGCGCCTTTATCCAAAGCGCTGTACAATCGATGCTTCTCATTCACCCATTCATACACACACTCACACACCGACGGCGATTGGCTGCCATGCGAGGCGTCGACCAGCTCGTCAGGAGCATTTGGGGGTTAGGTGTCTTGCCCAGGGACACTTCGACACAGCCCACTGCTCTTACTGCCTGAGCCATGTCGCCCCCTATTTTAGTGCTTTTTGCAGCATAATTTGTATGTACTCTGGATTTGTATGTTGGTTCTTGGTTAGCATAGTAAACTTTATTGCTTTAGTGAAATGGTGCCGTTGTGGGAATGTGGTCTAGGCAGGCTTGCCAGTGTCACAGTATGCGTGTTGATCCACATACTGCAGGTCTTGTACGTTTATCTGGATAAGAGCATCTGCAAATTGAATGTAGCGGAATGTATTATCACCAGTTATCACCATTTCTGGCCTGGCAGAGTTTAAGTTAAAATGGACTTTTATGAAATTACTACACACCATTGTCTGGCCTAGTGCCAGGCTGGAAATATAGCAATACTGCAACTCCCTTTTCTGAGAAATTAGATTGTCTACCAACACAAAAGGTGACGCTCACAACGGCAGAAACAACCAAAACCAAGACTAAGCTTTTATGCACAGCTGGTAACTTTCATGTGTCTAACACCCATGCAATGCTTAGTGCTTGTACACTTGTGTTTTTCCATGTCTGACCGTGTTGCCTGACAAGTCATTTACTACTGAGTGTGTCTTTAAATGTGCCTAGAGGTGCACCATTCTTGAGTAGCCCACAGAACGTGTGACATTAAAGTGTAGTTTAACTTTACATCTCTCTCCAGCTTATTTACGTCAGTCAGAGGACATACACTTTTCCACACACATTTGCATTTGCAAAACGGAACTCATGCCATGATTGAGTGAACATAGACTCTGCCAGAGTGCAAATTGTCTAGTGTAAGGGTGTCTGGCCAGCAATTTAATAATGTCAGTCATAATGCCATCCACAATGAGGGAATCTATATACATACATGCCTCTGTAGAGGGGGGTTACACAATATGGCCGTGGCAGCTTATTTTGAGAAGGAATACATGAAGTAAGTTTCCGTCCAGCTAATGAAACAGGAAATGGCGTTCAGATTTTGAGCGTCAGTGTCAGTGTTTTGTGACATTACACCCTCCACCTCTCAGGTCCATGAATGACTCCACGCTGATGAAGAGAGCATGGCCCTTGTCACAGTGCGTGGAGTCGGGCTGGCGTGAGTGTCACATCCTGTACACATCCTGAACACATCCTCTTCTGACCCATCGGGCCACTAGAACACAGCGCACCACCCCTGACTCAGCTCTCTACACACTAGCGCAACAGCAGGCGGCAAAGATGAGGATCAGCTGTTCCCATGCCACAAAATGGCTGGCGAAGGGTCCTGCCACCACCGCTGTCTTCCTGATTTGTGAAAACCAACAGCTGGTGACCACGACGGCCCGATAGAGGCTTGCTTGCAGAATGGAATGAGTTCTCCCTAACTGAACACTGATTAGAAGAAGAAGAAAAAAACAAACAACACCATCGGATTCAAAGCTTGGAAGCACTGGACGACACTTTTTTTTTGGGATTTGAGAAGGCACCCTGCTTGACCGTGACATCACTGTGCTGGGAGCTGGAGCGTCTGTGCACTCCCATACAGCCTGCCACTTGGGGGCCTGATCAAAGGGCCTGTCAGCTGCTTTCCATTTGTGAGAAATGACATGACTTCTTGAACCGGCATTCTCAACTCTTCTCTCTGAGGGCCACATGGATCTGCTGCCGTCTGTTTTCACTTTATAAAGCAAACAACCGGAGGCAGGAGTCTTGGAGAGGTGAGTCCATCCATCACTGTATTTGATGGATTAAGTGCAGAGCAATTCTCAAGCATTCCCACATCTGTGGATAAAAAGTAATGGCAACACAGCACACATGCAATGAACACTCTATATACAACTTAAAGGCAGACAATTAAATAAGGTAACATTTTATATGATATGGTACATGCATTGGCATTAACTACATGTACAGCTTTTCCTATGTATTTGTACATCATTCATTCATGCTAACATTCGTTAATGCCAATTGATATTGGAATGGAAAAAAACGTAATGTATCTGTTAATGGTTAACTAATTATACATTTGCTAATGTATTAATAAATATCAATGTAACTAATACATTAGTTATTAGTTAATTCGTTCATTATTTCAGGCAGAATTAATCTATTTGTACATCAATTAATTCCTGTCAATAACTACATTAGTGAATGCCAGTTCATGAACCCTGACTGTAAACAGATGACCTTGTGTCAGCTATCAGTCTGGTGTGTTTAACAGACTGACAGTTTTTGTGGGGAAGCTGTGTTGAGGATTATGAAGCTGACTCATGAGATTTGTGTTGGGTAGAAACGCTGAAAAAATGAAATCTAGAAATGAATTCTGTGAGCATTTAAGGCAGGACAGCTCATTTCTGAACTTCTGTTCCGCTTGCCCCTGGCCTGCAGCATGCAGTTTGAAACCCCTAGAGCACAGAATTGCATAACTGGAACGACGATACAAATCTTTGAAATAGATGATAACGTGCAGATAAACAAGTGCTCCTGACGAGCTGGTCGGCGCCTTGCATGGCAGCCAATTGCCGTGTGTGTGTATGAATGGGTGAATGAGAAGCATCAATTGTACAGCGCTTTGGATAAAGGCGCAATATAAATGCCAGCCATGAAGGATGGAGGATAAGTCATTTTCTTATTTCTTAAATATTTATTTTATTTAAACCACTCACTTTTACTTGCAATTACATATACTATAATATAGAATTTGTAGTATAGGGAATTTAACATGTTATAAAAGTCACAAGCCTAGTTGTTCAAATAAAATCTGTGTGTTCTTGGTCAAAGGAGACCATTTTAAATCAGTGAAATTAATAATAATAATAATAATAATAATAATAATAATAATAATTATTATTATTATTATTATTATTATTATTATTATTATTATTACTATTATTATGATGTAGCCTACCAAACATGTTACATTGTACTAAAGTACATAGAAATCTCTACCAACATCATATTCTAGTGCGTTTTGCTAACCTTCCAAAAATTCAGTTGATTTGCTATGTATGTCTAAACTGGTCCCACCTATCTTATAAATACTTTGGTGGAGCACATCTGCACAGTAACTCCACCTCAGACATGCGGACACTTTTTTTTTTATATCTATGCCAACATGCCACACCCAACCGCAAATGTTTCAGGTCTCCACCCTGTGACGTATATTGATAGCTGACTCTTCCATAAATCAAGACAATATAGGGTAGAAACCTCAAAGACAAATAATAGGGTAAGCGTGTCACTGAGCAGAGAGAGAGAGAGAGAGAGAGAGAGAGAGAGAGAGAGAGAGAGAGAGAGATACGGTCAAATGAATGGAACTAGACACGCGCTGCTGCTCCAATACCGAAAACAGAGATCACCTTCCCCAGGTAAGTTAAGCTGGCGCTTGATGCTTTGCCTAGAGAGCCACGGTTTGCGAGCGAATCCAACAGAAATATGAACGCCGAGATTTAATTGTGCGTGGTTTCGTGTTGCGTTTCTCGTTTTCGTATTCCCGTGCTGCTTTATTTCTTTTTATAGATACAAGATTTTGTATAATTTAAATCGCCTACTTGTAATAATTCATAGTAAGAAATACTTTATTTTTTTGGTCTACTGTACATGATGTAAACCAAATTATTGTATTTACGCCATATTGGGAATTTTTCTAATTATAATTATTATAAATCAGCTAGATCGGAGGGCTTAGTAAATGTCGCTAGCAGATCACTCACTGGTGATTGAACTAAATGGATAAAAGAGTGCAGACCTGGTCAAGAGTTTAGTTGTTGTCCAGACCAAACAACAGAATGGGGACAAAATATGGAATGATTATTGGTGCCAGACAGATTTGTTAGAGAATTGTGCGAAAACCACATCCAGTGAGCGGCTGTTCTGTGGGTGAGAATACCTTGTTAATGAGAGAGGTCAGGGGAGAAGGGCCAGACTGGTCAAAGCTGACAGGAAGGCGACAGAAACTAACATAACCATGCATTACAGTAGTGAAATTCAGAAGAGCATGGAAACACATGGAAAGCAAACCCGAAACACATGGAACTTTGATGTGAATGAGTTACAGCAGCAGAAGGCTTTTGTTATTCTTGTTTGCCCAGTCAAATCCAATACATTTATTTAAGTTTTAGTAGGTGTATTTCAATAGTGGCTTGCATGTCTTGTGTAAATTCAATAATAATAATAATAATAATAATAATAATAATAATAATAATAATAATAATTGTTGGGCATTTTACATAAGTGTGCCTCTCTGCAGACCCCCAAAAGGAAACAGACTGTGTTGACCATGTTGACACGGGGTCAGCAAGGTTTGATGAAAAGACAGTGCTCGTCAATACAGGACAATTGCTCCTATCATTGTGCTGCTGAGTTGACTACAGTATAGATCATGGGCTTTCCACATACAGTGGTTGGTGTCTTTAGATAGCTAATGATGTGGGAAATAGTTTGGTGTGATTGGTGGTGTAGTACACTGGTTGCTGAATAAAGATCTTGTAGGAATAAACCACAGGTAAGGCAAGTTACCTGTGAGTCAGCATCCAGCTGTAATACAAAGGTTAACCAGGTTTGTTGGACATACAGAGATAACATCAGCAGGACCATTGTTCCTGCCATTTTGATGATTTGTTGTTTTCCTGTAAACCCTAGGTATATAGAGGGGAATGTGGAATGGTTCGAGGAGACTCGCTAATACGATCTCCTGCGCACTATTTGCGTATAGCCATTCATATTACAACTTGTAATTCTTGTAACACATTCTCATTCTATTTCTGCAATGCACATTGTTTAATAAATTGCATTAATTTGGACATTTGCGGTTCCTTTTGTTGAACTGTTAGAACAGAGGAACGGTTGAACTTATCTTTTGGAGTCAGATAAACGAGAACAAAATTAAATTAACCCTATTCCAGTAACATTGGTCAAACTACATGCGTTTCCTTCGCCTCTCGGATACTTCCGCCTTTGGGTGTATTTGGGGGGTTTCTTACATAATAATAATACAGATTAAATTATTAATAATAATAATAATAATAATAATAATAATAATAATAATAATGATGATGGTGGCGGCACGGATGGTGCAGTGGGTAGCACTGCCGCCTCACAGCAAGGAGATCCTGGGTTCGAATCCCCGTCAGCCGGGCCTCTCTGTGTGGAGCATGTTCTCCCCATGTCTGCGTGGGTTTCCTCTGGGTACTCCGGTTTCCTCCCACAGTCCAAAGACATGCAGGTTAGGCTGATTGGAGAGTCTAAATTGCCCATAGGTGTGAGTATGTGAGTGAATGGTGTGTGTGCCCTGCGATGGACTGGCGACCTGTCCAGGGTGTATTCCTGCCTTTCGCCCAATGTATGCTGGGATAGGCTCCAGCCCCTCTGCGACCCTGTTCAGGATAAGCAGGTTAGGATAATGAATGATAATAATGGATAATAATAATAATAATAATAATCATCATCATCATAATAATCATCATAATAATGCAAATAATAATCAAACAATTATAACTACTCATTCCACTGTCTGTGTTAATGCACAGATATTTTTAATAAAAGCCTCTTAACTTTTTTTCTAGGAGACAGCCTAGAGCTGCACGCAGTAAGTTCAGTTTCACATGTTTTTGTGAACAGTTTCACATGTGGCACCCTTCCTCCACTATCCTCCAGATGTCTGGCCACCTGCATTTCATATGAGTACCCGCTGTTTTTTCCTAACCAGATACATTTGAATTACATTCGACCAAATTAGTGCTACAGCTATGTTGGATGTATGTGGGTTTTATTTAAACCACACACTTTTAGTTGTAATTACATATACTGTATAATATAGGGAATTTGTCATTAATTAAATGACCACTAAAATACTTGTAATTGAATATGCATTTTCCTGTTTAGCAGGTTGACCCTGTATGTTTCCCCGATGTAGCCTAGTTTTTCAAATCTAATCAATCTAGGTCATGGTGTGTTCAAAGGAGACCATTATAAAAATCAGTTAAATGTTTTTTCACTGATTTAAAATATTATTATTATTATTATTATTATTATTATTATTATTATTATTATTATTATGTACCAGACATTACATTGTACTAAAGGAAATGGAAATCTCTACCAAAGAAATATTCTAGTGAATAATGGAATATAGAATATATTATTATAATAATAGTATTATAGAATATATGACTATTATTATTATTATTATTATTATTATTATTATTATGTACCGAACATATTATATTGCACTTAAGTAAATGTAAATCTCTACCAACACAGTATTCTAGTGCCTTTTGCTAACCTTCCAAAAAACAGGAATGGAGACGTAGTAAAAAGCCACAAAGAGTATATATACATGATGTAATAAAAAGAGGGGAAATAGAAATGAAAGGTTTGGGGTGCTTCAGTCTCCACCTAACCACCAATTATGATGGGAAAAGCAATACAAAAACAAATGTGCATGCATTCATACACGCATGCACACTCATATTGAAACATGCATGCACACGCAAACAAATATGCATGCTCTCAAACAGATCTATGCACACACAGACACACACACACACACAATCACAATGTCTACCCCTTCACCATTTTAGGACTGCACTATGGATTTCAATTAATTAAGAATGAAGGGTAGCCTCTTTCCCAAAAGATTGCATTCCAGAAAACTACAATATGTCATTCTTCTATCCTGTAGTGACGCCATGCTTTACACAATCTCGAACTGTTTGAAAAGCTGCTTTGTAGTGATGGATTTTCTGGAATGCAATCTGCTCTTTTGGGCAAGAGGCTACCCTTCATTCTTAATGAAGTGAATTCCACAGTGCAGTCCTAAAATGGTGAAGGCGTAGACATTGTGTCACCGAAACAACCATTTGTGGGAAATAAGTTCAACTGCAAAGCAATTCTAAAAGGTTTTTTTTAAACAAAGATGAAATAGAGTAGAGAATTAATGACAAAAGCACATAAACATTAACCTTAACCCTCTTATGTTGTGAAATTACAAAAAACGTATGTGACTAGAATGCTCTTAACTCAACGTTCTTATGTTGATGTAACAATCACTACCGGTAACTGAAAGCGATTGACTTCTAGAACACGGACTTAGAATTTTTTTAACATTCCAAAAAACTCTTCAATGGGTCAATTGGTGAAAAGACTTCAGAAGATCTTCCTGGACTGAGTTTAAAGAAGGTACAGAGACACTTGAATTTAATTTAATTTCGCATCATGCACATTCTCACCTAGGATAAATATAAACGTGTTGGCACTGCACTTGCCTGCCACAACAGATTCTAAGAAACCCTCTGCACATTGTAAAGGTGCAAACCTAAAGCAGCGTGGTGTGCAAAGTGATGACACGTTTTCTCTTCTTCTTTTTTTTGTGCAAAACTAAAAAGTCCCAGAGATCAAATTACCACCCTCCCATGCCATCCATCAAAGTCATCATGTGTTCAGTGCACAGAACTCCAGGCACATCTCCCTCCTGAATTCCCTCCTTTACGGCACCTCAAATTAGTTCCTTCTGTGCATTATTCTGCATGACCGTAATAGGCTCGCAGGCACGCCCTGTGAATCCTTATCACCGGACATAGCTGACTACGCTCAAAAAAGCAAGAGACAAACACACACCCAATTGCAATTGGGGCTGTACGCAACTAACCACAATGACAGTGGTTTTTAGAAAGTGGGTGTGGGAGGAGCAGGCTGAGAGGAAGTACTAGGCCTGAAATCCTTGTTTCACTGACATGACATAACATTTCAGACCCGAATGTCAATTGGCACAGTGTTGTCATTGGTCACACCCCCATAATTACTTATAAGGAGAATGTTTCTCCGATAACAGTAGGGAGACCTTCTATTCAGTTATAACAGAGTCTTCAGATTATTGATCTCAAAGTCCTGGTTAAATAAAGGCCAAATAAAAAGTGTATAAAAAGTGGCCTGACCTACCGAACAATAAGCTGCAGAGATCCAAAATAGTATTGGTTTTCAGTGTCCACTGGAGCAGCACACAGGATGTCAAGTCCATGCATTGATCTTAACTTAGCTTAGCAGCTACCTTGCTAATTAAGCTAGGGTATTTTGTCATAGCAAAAACCAAGGGGTGCCGCGGTGGTACACGGCTAAGGCATGGGACTTTGAGGCAGGCCTCAGTTTGATGCAGTTGCACACTGATTTTGGCCAGCACGTGAGGGAGGGGCGTAGTTGGCCCGCCACTCCGAGGGTGAGGGGAGGGACTCGGCCACGCGTACAAAAGCATCCGATCGCCTCGGAACTACGGTCCGGAGCTCGAGGTGAAGCGCCATGAAGAAGGCATGTCGATCTCTTTATGGCTGCCAGGGGACGGGGTCATAGCAGTGTTTCCTCAACTGACATGGCCGATTTAAATAAACAGGGTACAATTGGCAAACAAGTCTTAAATAAATTTAAGAAAGAAAAGAAGCAAAAACCAAACTCGAATAACCAGATATAGCCCTACAGCAAGGGTGTCAAACTCCAAACAGTCCTGGAGAGCCGTAGTGTCTGCTGGTATTTGTGGTTTCCTTTCAATCAGCAGCCAATTAAGGTCTTAAGAACAAGGTGTGTGGACTCTTTAGAGTCGAGTGTAATCACTCCCGAGGTTCGCGTATGTTTCAAAACCAAATTTCTAAATTATATCTTAAATGGAGTCAGATAACGAAGGTGAATGTATTGGCCCTATTGTGAAGATTCTTGGTCAGCCCGGACCAGTAAAGAGCGGAAGGCAGAGTGGTACTACTGTCTTTGTAACGTGGTTTATTTATTGGCTGATCTAGACTCTCCGCATAGCGGTCATTATTATTTAACCCTAATAATATTCTTCCAGCAACACCAGAAGGACAAGCATGCAAATACCTTCAGCCCACGTGAAATTCCATCGTTGGGTTAGCGTGTGGTTTTACACTACCCAACCCCCCTCCCACGTCTACCAATTTATTGTTCCCTATCATCCAGCAGACTGATGATTCTCGCCCTGAAGCACAAGATCTTCATCGTCTGCACGTGCAGCGTGGTACTCAGCCTCTTCCTCCTGGACCAGAGCTTTGGGGGCAAGGCCGTGAAGCAGCAGGAGCAGCAGAATGTCACCGTCCTGCTCTGGCACTGGCCCTTCCACCGGGCCTACAGCCTGGAGGGCGACGTGTGTCGGGAGTGGTACGGGATCCCCAGCTGCATCCTGACCGACAGCCACGCCGCCTTCCCCCACGCCGACGTGGTGGTCTTCCACCACCACGAGCTGAAGTACAAGCGGGCGAGCCTGCCCCTCCACCTGCCCCGCCCGCCTACCCAGAAGTGGCTCTGGCTCTCCCTGGAGTCCCCTGCCATCAACATGCCCCTGGCGGCCTACGACGGCCTCTTCAACTGGACCATGTCGTACCGCCGGGACGCCGATGTCTTCGTCCCCTACGGGGAGCTGGTGCCGAGAGCCCCGTCTCCGGTCCCGGCCGGCGACGAGCGCCACGACGACTACGCCGTCCCCGGCAACAAGACCCACCTGGCGTGCTGGGTGGTGAGCCGCTACAGGTCCGGCCACGAGCGGAGCAAGGTGTACCAGCGTCTGAAGCAGGTGGTGAAGGTGCAGGTGTACGGGCGCTGGGTGCGGAGACCCCTCAGTGTCGCCGACCTGCTCCCCACCATCTCCCGCTGTTACTTCTACCTGGCGTTCGAGAACTCACAGTCCCTGGACTACATCACGGAGAAGCTCTGGCGGAACTCCTTCCAGGCGGGCACCGTGCCCGTGGTCCTGGGCCCGCCCCGGGGGAACTACGAGGCCCTGGTGCCTGCCGACTCCTTCATCCACGTGGACGACTTCCACAGCGTGGAGGAAATGGGCAGGTTTCTGCAGCAGCTCGCTGGGGACCCGCGGCGTTACGCCTCCTACTTCGCGTGGCACAGGCTCCATGACGTCAAGCTGTATACCGACTGGAGGGAGAGGCTGTGCCAGATCTGCCGACACTACCGGAGCCTGGATCCCGGCAAGGTGTACCACGACCTGGAGGGCTGGGCGAACGGGTACGCCATTACCTTCCACGCCTCGCTTCACTGCATGTCCAACGAGAAACTGATTACAACAATTTCCCGTACTTCTATTATATTTTTGCTGTGAAACGGCAGTGCGGCAACTTCAGCAATCACTAAAATGAACTTGCCAAACGTTTTAAAGGTAAAATGTTAATTGAATACAGGCCAAAATTCAATTCAAACAATCTTATCTGTCATAGAATTCCATCCACAATATATATATATTTTTTTTTTCTCATCAACCTGTTAATTTTCCTCTAGAACTGGATTTGAGACCTGAGAGAACCTACCCTCTGGACTATGTGGAAGGGTGGTCGTTTGGTTCCACTCTTCACAGGTCGAAGCTGCTCTTCCAGAGACCTGCTGGACCCCGAGTTTCCCGGTCTGCATCTTCATTCTCACAGAGCCAACGTCACAGGGAAATGATTACTGATTGTGAAGTCATTTGTGAGGTTTGAGAGCTAACTGGTCTCAGGAAGGGGAGAAAATACTTCTTTGTGAATATGGTCAGAATGTTTTATAAAAACTGTGATTTTACAATCAAATACCTCAAATACAAGCCCAATTCTAAAACAGTTGGGACGCTTTGTAAAATGTAAATAAAAACAGAATGCAATGATTAGCAAATCTCATAAACCCATATTTTATTCAGAATAGAACATAGAAAACATATCAAATATTTAAACTGAGAAATTGTACCATTTTAAGGAAAAAATAAGGTAATTTTGAATTTGATGGCCGCAACACGTCTCAAAAAAGTTGGGACAGGGCCATGTTTACCACCGTGTAGCATCCCCTCTTCTTTTAACAACAGTCTGTAAACGTCTGGGAACTGAGGAGACCAGTTGCTGGAGTTTTGGGAGAGGAATGTTGTCCCATTCTTGTCTGATATAGGATTCTAGCTGCTCAACAGTCCTGGGTCTTCTTTGTCTTATTTTTCGTTTCATGATGCGCCAAATGTTTTCAATTGGTGAAAGGTCTGGACTGCAGGCAGGCCAGTTCAGCACCCGGACTCTTCTTCTCCGAAGCCATGCTGTTGTAATAGATGCAGTATGTGGTTTAGCATTGTCTTGCTGGAATATGCAAGGCCTTACCTGAAAAAGACGTCGTCTAGATGGGAGCATGTGTTGCTCTAAAACCTCTATATACCTTTCAGAATTGATGGTGCCTTTCCAAATGTGCAAGCTGCCCGTTCCATAGGCACTAATGCACCCCCATACCATCAGAGATGCAGGCTTTTGTACTGAGTACTGATAACAAGCCGGATGATCCCACTCATCTTTAGTCGAGGACGCGGCGTCCATGGTTTCCAAAAACTATTTCTAATTTTAATTTGTCTGACCACAGAATAGTTTTCCACTTCGCCTCAGTCCATTTTAAATGAGCTTTGGCCCAGAGAAGACGACGGCGTTTCTGGATTGTGTTCACATATGGCTTCTTCTTTGTATGATAGAGCTTTAACTTACATTTGTGGATGGCACGGCAAACTATGTTCACAGACAATGATTTCCGGAAGTGATCCTGAGCCCATGCAGTGATTTCTGTTACAGAATCATGCCTGTTTTAATGCAGTGCCGTCTGAGGGCCCGAAGATCACGGGCATCCAGTATCGGTTTTCGGCCTTGTCCCTTGCGCAAAGAGATTTCTCCAGATTCTCTTAATCTTTTGATTATATTATGTACTGTAGATGATGGAATTTTCAAAGTCTTCGCAATTTTACGTTGAGGAATATTATTCAGACATTTTTCCACAATTAGTAGACGCAGTCTTTCACAGATTGGTGATCCTCTGCCCATCTTTACTTCTGAGAGACTCTGCCTCTCTAAGATGCTCTTTTTATACCCAGTCATGTTACTGGCCTGTTGCCAATTAACCTAATTGCAAAATGTTCCTTTCTTTTTAGTACTACTTACTGTTCCAGCCTTTTATTGCCCCCGTCCCAACTTTTTTGAGACGTGTAGCTGCCATCAAATTCAAAATTACTTCATTTTTCCTTAAAATGGTACATTTTCTCAATTTAAATATTTGATATGTTTTCTGTAATCTATTCTGAATGAAATATGGGTTCATGAGATTTGCAAATCATTGCATTGTTTTTATTTACATTTTACAAAGCATCCCAACTTTTTTGGAATTGGGCTTGTAGATTATTTGTGAAAATGACGTATGTGTTCAATTTTTGCTAGTGGTTGAAGTATTATCTTGGATTATTATGGATCATCAATGATGCAGAAATCAAATGTTTAATTTTGTTTGATAGAAAGATCAATATTTCATAATTGGAGGAGACAACATTGTTCTTGGAATGACATTGTCAGGCTGAATGGCCTGTTCCCATTGTTATGTTATGTTATGTTATGTTATGTTAATTGAAAATGGCGAAACACTTTTTCTAATGCTTCAGGTTTCAATTTCAAAATGTTAATTGTTTTGTCTATATGATAACATACATGCTACATTGAATAATATTCCAGTTAAGGATAAAGTTTAAATATGTGGATATACATATTTCCAAAAACCACATGGACAGATTTAATTAAGATAGGCTGATTCATTTCACACAAATGTAATCTTAAATAACTGGTTATGAAGAGATATGTCCAGCTTTTTTTATTTTGGTAAAAGCTGGGGGGTTTTATATACTGTGTATTCCCTGCATAAAAAGGGGTCCCTATGCATTTATAGAAGGGCTGAAATTCTGACAGTTAAGCAAATATTTATATAATTACCTGCAACTTTAACCTCAAATCCAATGTGCTGGAGCACAGAAATGGTCACTGTCCAAATAATAACAGGCTGCACTCAATATGTAAAATGAATCCTCCCATGGGGCAAATTAGAGGAAAAAACACTTCTGTATAGGCTTTGTGTACAGTAAGTTAGGTCCAAAAATATCCAAAGAATGGTTTTGTTTCAAAGTTTACAATTGTACTTTTTACCAGGAGTCACTATGTCACAATTTTTATGATTGTGGTTTCTAATTTCTTGGATGAATTTGCTACACATTTCACTTGTTACAATAACTGAATGCAACTTCACCTTGAATATAAGAGACATACTATTTCCTTTTGAAGGTATCAAAAAGAAACTTGAAATTGGTAACAAGTATGCTGATTTTAAGGGGAAATCTTGGCAGACATAAATGCACATTTTCCAGAAATACATAGTAATGTGTACTGTGAAATACTTATGTACTGTGAAAATGTTATGTAAATTGGTCATCCTTTTCATTTTTATAAGCCGCATTGATTTGGTTCATTGGTGTAAAATAAAATAAAAAAGGGCGGCCTGTAGTGTAGTGGTTAGGGTACATGACTGGGACCCACAAGGTTGGTGGTTCGATCCCCGGTGTAGCCACGATAAGATCCGCACAGCCGTTGGGCCCTCAAGCAAGGCTCTTAACCCTGCATTGCTCCAGGGGAGGATTGTCTCCTGCTTAGTCTAATCAACTGTACGTCACTCTGGATAAGAGCATCTGCCAAATGCCATTCATGTAATGACTTCAGCCCCAGGTACATATGTTGTTACCTTTCACTTCAGTGACTTTAAACCCATCGGGCCAAACAGAAGGATTGCAATTTGCAGTGTGTGAAGACAAAAATAAAAGATGCTGAATCATCCAATGACACACTTTGTCCATCTTTCTGAGTGGTGCAGGTTTGAATGTACAGCACAACATTATTCCTCGGGCCTGCTGCGTTCGTAACGTTGAGAGCAGTTAATGTACATTAATCAAAGTTGAGGATGATGTGTGTTATGGTTCAAAGAGCAGTGCCGCTATGTTTAACAGTACAAGTAAACCTCAGATGGGCTGCTTGTTGCAGTTGACCCAATTTTATCACAAGGGTGATTTTAGCCCATAGCCTACATCTTAATTCAGTCCTCAATTTTGTCATCCCCGGATCAAGGTCATGCAACTTTACCTACTATCCAAGTGCCTAAAATGATATTCTCTTGTTTATCAATTCAGCGGTTCGGTTCACTAAAGGAAAGCACATTGCGCCCCATTTTAGCTCATTTCAGGGTTCCTTTGGGTATCATTGCAAGGTTTCTCCCCCATTAAACTGCATGGGGTCATCTTACCCAGGGCACCGGCACAGCAGTACCATTATAAAGACCATCAGTGCCAAGAACAGGACTGGAGTATGAAAACTGAGGGATTGGTTTCTGTGAGAATAGACAGCCCCTTCTGACCATTTTGAAACCATTTGAAACCAAGCGCCTCTGACTTCATTGAACAAGACCACAAATCTGAGGTACAGACTCAAACAAGCGCTTCTGAAACCAACTACACTAACCAACTAAGAGTACAATTTGAATTCAATTTGTAATGCATCTACATGCGAAGATGTGAGACAACATACATAAAAGTAAAAACTACAGACAAGGCTACTCGGGGGTACTCACTTGCAAAAAACCAAAATGCAACACCTTTTTCATGAAGATATTCAAGAGAAAACTTGCAAGTATATTCATCTGAGGCATTCAATCACTTGTCACAGGTTTTGGTATGAGTCAGAAGTTAGAGGACATCACACTGTGATAAACCGTACGCTGTAAGATTGAGTTCTGAGCAGCCCTGAGTAACAGGAGGGTGATTCAGTACAATGTAAATTAAGTGAAAGCTGGAAAGCTAGGACAAATGGTTTTAGTTTGCTGAAGAATAAGGAACCGGTTCTCACCTCAGGGAGAGCTGCCCATTAATGAATTGACAAGGGAAAGTGGCTAAATAAAGCGCCAAGTATCACCAAAAAGTGGCTTGTATACCCCACACCTAAAAATGAAAAGCCAGGGATCACCAGCCCTTCAAGGAATATAAAACAGTATACAGTATCAGATGACAACATTAAGACTTCAATAAGTAGAGGTTGAACACCAGATAGAAAAAGGCGATTTAATCCCTACACTCAAACAGTGTCAACATTTCAGGTCAATACAATATACAGGCTTATGATTGATTGGCATGTCAATAACTTATCAAATATGCAGAGAGAAACAGAACACAGGATATTCTACCGACATTAACCGGAGCAGTTGGGCTGACGTTATGACCGTGCCAGAGTTGTTTAAAAACATTCTGCTTTCACAGCCCTAAAACAAACACAGGCAAACCAAAAGAAACAGTAAAAATAAAAATGTAGAGAAGGCAGCAGGTTTGTTGAGTGACATTGACCAGATATCGGACTCATCTCAGCGATGAGGCAGCACAGCAGCTCGTCAGATAAGATGGCCGCCTTGCGGTTTCTCAGCCCCAGGGCGTGTCTGCAGTGACACAATGAAGGCGAGCAGGCTGCCACACTCAGGGCACAGCCGTTCTTAAAGCGGCACCCGCAGGTACCTCAGCCCAACATCCTGTCTCAGACATGAGACGGGAAGCGGGTAACTGCCACCACGTTCAAAAAGCAAGCCGGGTCATCCGTACGAATGCTGAACGCGACAAATAAGGTAAAATTTGACATTGAAAAGGTTTCCGGTGTCTTTTTGAGGGGGAGGGCAGGTAACGGGGTTCAAGGAGACATTGCATGATGCCCCCCCTCTCCATACATTTCCTGTACGCCCTCTGCATCCACCAACCACCCCAAGTGAAGACTGTGTGGTTAAAACTGCCACTGTGAGGGCTAATAAATTAACCATAAGGAACAGGCATGTGTAACTGGGCCCACCCATCAAGCATGCGGCAGCAAACACCCTCCCAACATCCAGGACTGCGCGGGCGGGCACACACACACACACCTCTGTCCCTACAGCAATTCTGCCTGCTTCTCATTTGGGCCCAATCATTTCACACATCAAATTCATCAAATATTGGCAACTACAGAGTACCAACAGTACAGACGGTCTATGTTTTCTGGTATGAAATCTAGACGTATCAATACACTCGTAAATTATGAAATGGAACACTAAAATATCACAGACACTGAAACGAGGAATGACTAGCCCAGTGTTTCTCAACTCCAGTCCTCGGGACCCACATGCCAGAAGGTTTTTGTTGTAACCAGTAACTCACACACCTGATTTAATTATTGAACCAATCAAACCACAAAAATGCCCTTGATTAGTTAAATCTACTGGCTACTGGTTACAACAAAAACCTTCTGGCAAGTGGGTCCCGGTGACTGGAGTTGGGAAACACTGGACTAGCCCTTAATACAAAGCAATGAGTGCATATACTATTAAAAGATTAAGAAAAATGTCATGGCTTCATTAAAAATGCTGGGCATTTTCCTGGGGGTGGGTGAAGGGTGGGGGGAAACAGGCCAGGGCGCCCCCTACAGGATCGAGGGAGCGAGTGCAAAATCAGAGCATTTCACAGAAAGCCAGAGACTGCACCACTGAAGACACACATCCCTCCTCCCCACCACTGCACCATGATGTAAGAGTCAGGACTTAATGTGCAAAAAGACTAGCTAAGGGAGTTAAAAATAAAAAAGGCCTTTCAGTGAAACTCTCCACTGGAGGGAGTCTTCTACCTGCCCTCCAACCCAATGGTGAGCAGCAAAATTTCATCCCAGGAGATGCAAGTTCATTCCTGGGTCACCTGGACATCGAGTGGCAGGGGGGAGGGGGGTGGAAAATACCCCATGATGTGCAGAACCCAACCCTGGAGCCCTGCTGAAGGGGGCCGGGCATGGTTTAACTGGTCAGGTGACCCACGAGTCCAGGGTGCAGGGCCTGTTTGAAGACGTCCGGTCGGTGGAGGGGGGGCACGTAGAGGCTGGGGGGCAGGGGGTGGCCGTGGTGGATGGGGCCAGGGTAGGCCTGGGGCGGGAGGCCCATGTTGTGGGGCATGGGCGCAGTCTGGTCGAAGTATGGCCCCTCTGCACACTCGTCATCGAAGGGCAGGGCGAGGCGCTTACCCTTCTGCCGCCGGTTACAGAACCACACCCGCACCACCTGCAGGGACACACCACACACACTGTTACAGAACCACACACACACGCAGTGTTACAGAACCACACACACACGCAGTGTTACAGAACCACACACACACACACACAGAACCACACCTGCAGGGACAAACACCACACACACACTGTCACAGAACCACACCCGAGTGAGGGTGTGGTCTGAGTAATCCCGCTTCCTGATATACTCCCTCACAAAACAGAATTACGGAGTCAGCTGGATAACTGCGCCGAGTAAAACCTGGAACGGCTCATTTCACATCAAGTCCATGTTTCAGAACTGGAAGGGACCTGGTTTTTACTCAGTGCAGTTATCCATCAAACTAATTTCTCTTTGCAAAACAGGGCCCAGGGGAGTATCACAAAACAGGATTACTGAGTTAGATGGATAAGTTCAGAGTAAAACCTGGAGAAGCAGTTCAGTCCATGTTCCAGTTTTGGGAGGGTTCCGGTTTTTGTTCTGTGCAGTTATGCAACCAACTCTAATTTTGCTTTGTGAAACAGGGCCCGGGGCTAAGTGTAGCGCAGATGTGTTGGGTGCGCGCACTCACGTCTCTCTCCAGACCCAGGTCATCAGAGATGTGGGTGATCTCCTGTGTGTTGGGTTTGGGGCATTTTACGAAGTAGGACTCCAGAGCACTGCGCACCGTGCCCTCCAGGCTGGTTCTGCGTTTCCTCTTCCTGCTGTCCACAAACACGCGCTCCATCTTGTACATCTGAGGAGAGGAGGCGGCGGGGGGGGCAAGGAGTTCACACAGGGGAGCCAGCTTTTCCTCAAGAGTTCAAAGTTCACACTTTCACATGCCAGATTCCAAAGCACAGCCAGGGAGCTATAAACATTCCAAATACTTTCACCCTTTAGACACCGGGAAAAATTCCTCAGCTTTAGAAGGAACACCCATTGGCGCCAATTACAGGTTTTGGTTAGCAAGGCTATTCCTGAAATTCTCAAATCTGCAGGCGTAATTTGAAATGGCACTCCCGTTTTAAAATCAAAAGTACATAATCAAAGGGTGGTCAACACACATGCCTATTGAAAGTAGGGACATTCTGGCTGTGCCCCCAGCAGAAAGGCTGAGGTTGAGTTTCCCCACAGCACAACTAGGTATGGTCAATTAAGAGCAAGAGTACTAATTTTATACATTCGTTCAGAAGAAACCTGGACTCCCACGTTCAGATGCCTTATGAATATGGGCATTTCTGGGTCCACTCTGAAAACTGAGCCATCCTGCACTACCCACTCAATCCACTAGAGGTCATGATTAACAAGCAGAGGGATCTCCAATGGATTTAGGTGACTTTCTCCCCAGCTAGCAAGACAGACTGTGCAGATCAACAGTGAGTAGATATGAGTATGGTCTCAAAGCCATGGGATTTCAATTACAGAATTTATTGTCGTCGTGTGCATGCGGCTTGGTTAAATAATTGCATTCATCATTCTAAACACTTTCTGAAGCCTACAATTTACAGTTGTATTGTCAGGATCAACAATTGCGCGTATTGCATGTATACGGTCATTGGTGCTGTTGAGTGGCCAATGAACCAGCACTGGAAGTACAGTGGACCTCCTGAAATTGTCCAACTGGAGAAATTTGGTCAGTAGGCAGAAATATTCAGTGCAAAATTACATTAATTTAATTAATTTTTTTACAACTGTGCTAATGTGCTTTTGAGTTATGCTTTCCAGGGACACAGATTCCAGAATTACAGATCTCACTGCCAATTATGAGATTTATATCTAATCAATGGGTTCTGTGTTTCTCCACTTATGATAATCCACACACAAAATTAATAATTGCTGGCCCGGTAGTGTATTATGGACAAAAAAATGTTTGTGCTTAACGTTGGTCCTTGTTGCCAATCGGGTGAGCTCTAGAACATTGAAAAGAACGCGCAGAAAGAACTGCAGAGACAGGGCGTTGGAGAGGAAGACGAGGTGTCGGAGAGGAAGACTCACGTCCTGGGGATTGTCGGAGGTCTCGGCCTCGTTCAGCCACCTCTGGAGCAGGGGCTTCAGCTTGCACATGTTCTTAAAGCTCAGCTGCAGGGCCTCGAAGCGGCAGATGGTGGTCTGGCTGAACATCTTCCCTGAGGACAGACATTTCCAACCATCAAGATTAATATTCCCCATCATCTCCAACTGCATTCTGGGAAGACTGACGGTTAAACAGGGATTTACAGACTCAAATATTCAAACTTTCAATATTTAAACTGCAGGTGGCTGGGAGATGCATCATACATTCTGAGAAATGTTGCTTAGAACGCATCTTTTCTATACACCGGGGCTCCTATACAAACATGATCAGCAAACAAATGGTTTTCATTTATTGAATTACAAGGCAAATCATTCCATTTTAACTGGATTTGATTAAATTAGGCTGACAGGCTTAATCCGAGGGGATCCTTAATGTCAGTACAATCAGACACCAGGTCAAGTGAAAATATGTGGAGCCAAACCTACGTTTAAAATTCATTGAACATTTAATCAAGAAAAAAAAAAAAAAAAAAAAAAAAAAAAAAAAAAACAGTAACATGGCACAAGGCTTAAACATACAAGCAAGTTAAACACGCAAGCAGTACAATTGACATGGCTCAAAGTATGCATTTCTTCCAGCAGAATAGCATTACCACCTAAGGTGGCAAAAATGGCAATTTCCCTGCGTTTTAAAAAGGCTCATTAGCTAGTTTCTACACGAAACCACTCATGTCTCTATTCAGATATGCTGCAACGCCTAAGTGCCATGGAGCTATTAGAATGGAAGTCGAAAATATTGTACAGCAGAAATAAAATAACAGGTTGCATAATGGTGAACCAGCACACGAAAGATAGTCATTTGCGCGAGTGCGATAAATTAGTATAGGGAGCGAGCATTGCAGGCTATCGGCCGCCAGACTGACCGTAGAGGTTTCCCAGCGCGAGCCCGACGTCAGCCTGCGTGAAGCCCAGCGTGATCCGTTTGTGCTTCAGCTCCTTGGCAAACTGTTCCAGCTCCTCGGTGGAAAGGTTTTCCTGCAAATACGCACGAAAACACAAATAAATACTTACAGCCCAACTGAGTTTGACAGGTAATGGAGCAAGTACCGGACCAGATAGACTGGGACCCGCAAGGTCGGTGGTTCGATCCCCGGTGTAGCCACAATAAGATCCGCACAGCCTTGAGCAAGGCCCTTAACCCTGCATTGCTCCAGGGGAGGATTGTCTCCTGCTTAGTCTAATCAACTGTACGTCGCTCTGGATAAGAGCGTCTGCCAAATTCCATTAATGTAATGTCTACCTCAAAGTTAGTTTCTTGTAAGAGGATGCCTGACAATTTAACCCTCACCTCATCTTCCGAATCACTCGCGCCGCCGCTGGACGAGCCGCTACTCCGGGCGTTGGCGCTGGGCAGCGGAGGAGCTGGGACCTCTTGTGTGGTACCCGCCGGAAAAAAGCTCGTCCCCTGGTATCCACTGCTGGGTGGTGAGGGCGACAGAGATGGGGAGGAGGCGGCCGACGTCGGGGGAGCGGGGGCAGAGTTGTTAGGGGCCCCAATGGGAGCCAGACCGGGCCAAAAAGAAGGGTTCCACGGGGTAGTATAGTAGACGCCGTGGGCCATAGATGCCGGTCCTGGAGGGAACTGGGATGGAAGCTTGGTTTCTATTGGGTAATCGTTCACATCCTTCTCGGTCTTTATTTCGGGAATTTTTATCTGTTCCCTCGTTTCCGCTATCGGGGGGCTGAGGTTGACCGGTTGAGCGGCGGTGGTCGACCCCGCTACCTGGCCCGTGTACTCGGGAGCGGCGAACGGATACCATGGCCGCGGCTGACCCGGGTCACTAGTTTGGATTTCGGAGTGCCTATAATCCCCCCCGACAGCAGAAAAAGGGAAAAATGCTTGCGGCGGTGGTGGAGCGATCCCATTGTAAGACGATTTGTTGAAGAGAAGACTCGGATCTTGTAGCATGCCGTGCGGAAATTGCAGCGAAGCACCTCCAATGGATTCCTGGCCAAAGACTTGCGAATACATCGCCCTACTTGCCTCATAAGGTCCTCTAGTACACTCCGAAATTGGACTTAGAGTACGATCAGACATAGTTGTGCCGTTCCAATTAAATTATTCAAATGTAGGCCTATTATAAGATACACGTATGGGGGAGTTCTCGCTAAACACACAGAACGACCCTTTTCATTACGCTTGCAGTTACTGCGCGACAAAATTAAGCAACTAGTAGAACAGCTAGCGGAATCTTTAAATATGTACAGTCCGTTGTTTAAGTCAGGCCTATAGATATACTGAAGTCGCAACTTGTTCAAGAAAGTGTCTGGTCACCTTCTCCCTCGAAACTCGCTTGTATGGAAATGCATGCAATTGTCGCCTCTTCGTGAGAAGGCCATCAATTTAATCCAAGGTTCACCGCCAACAGCAAAATACCTCCCAGTCCCACTCCAAAGTCTGCCCAGACAATTTAGGTACACAGCGTTTCTTAATCAGTTGTTTCAGGAGGCCGGTGTGTCGATTTAGGTTCCTCCATTCTCATTGGTCACATAAGACAATAGCCCCCAGCTGATGGTGATTTTGTGAATGAACTTGATTTGTTTCATTGGGCGTCCGCACTTAGGGGAGGGAGGGGTGGGAGGGTGTCTTTTTGTCACGTCGACATTTGGGTTGGAAGGCAAAGATATATTACCCAATTAATAGTCGTTTCTAATTGGTATTTTGACTAGCATTCCAAAACGCTTTATTTTTTTGTAATATTATTATGGACTATAGATCAGTTCTCTGGATGTGTCCGACAGTGAACTTTACAAGTTTAAGGTTACATTTAGCTATTTTGACATTACAAATTACAATATTGTTTTTAAAAAAATGCTGCTAGACACACGCTCACCGCAAGGGTGATTCGGCCGCTATTCACCTAATATATTTACATTGCTAAATACAGTAGCCTCAAATAAATATTCAAGAAAGCACTGTCAGTGCATATTAAATGTGTTGGTCATAACGGCGCAGTTTGTTGAAATTATTCAGTCTTAATTAGTTGGCCTTGATATTAAAATCCACGGTGATTAGCATACGCATAGACGAAAACACTTGACTATGTATGAAATTTCAAGGCCACAGTTGCCAACTGTAGCTTCCATGTGACAATGCAAATAATTAGGTTCTGGATCAAAGGCATCCCAAAAATAATTTAACAACCGAAAAACATCCTACTTAGGGACTTTTTGTTGGTTATTGCACCTTGGCGTATGCCTAGTAGTACTTGTTATTCTGGGTGTTTTGTGTAGTGTAGCCAATTGGCTACATTTGGAAGCATAAAGAGTAGGACAACTGATAAGTACAATATCTTATGTCGTGTGGTCTACACCATCTCTTCGTGGTTCACGAATATATAATAACAGGCTTATAATTTGTTTGGAAACGTCTTTATTGGGGGCTAGTGTTGGTTAGTGCCAACGGCGAACCATGCAGTTTATAGTTTTACAGTCCGGTCTTGCTGAGACACTTCATTTCAATGACCCTGTGCCAGACAGCAGCAGCAGTGCCTCCAGGCCCGAACAAAAATAAAACCCTTCAGCCATGTTTGCATTCCATATGGCAACGATATTCACCTCTCCAATGGCCTGTAGCCGTGGGTCAAATTAGGCAGAAGAAACTGCACAATTTCTTACAAACTTACAAAACACCGCTGGATCATTGCTTCCAAAGATTGTTTGCGGAAGAGCGTGGTCAAATTCGTGCATTTGAATTTAGTTTGAACCAAGATGATCAGTGTCTCCTGCACCGATTCGTGCTTGTGTTCTTTGGGGCACAAGGGGTGTTTGAATGGGCAGTCATTATACGGCTATCTGTGTCAACTGAGAATGGCCCGTGTTTCTGAAACATGTGCGAAAAACTGAAAAGGGCGGTAAGGATTTCCAGGCACTGTATTAAACCGCATGGCAGATTTGACCAAGCCTACTTAGCCCAATATTTACAAAAGGACACGAGTTAGCAAGAACCCGTGAAGAGGACTCCCTAAAACTCTTAAACGCATATTTATCCGTAGACATCTCTATTCAACACTGCATCACTGTATTGAAGCGTAATTTCTTTCTTTATGCTTATGATATATTTTTTATACTTCGCGATGATCTCGTAAGACTTGTAGAGGAATTCGCAAAGAGTTTTGAGAGGAACGTGCGTGAAATATCCCCGGTGCTTGCGTGCATCGGGCAGACGCTGTGAAGCCCCCACCACACCCCCCCCAGCCCTACCCCACCGGCTTGTTCGCCACAGATTGCGGCAGGAAGACGCGCTGCGGGGAGCCAACGGGGAGTCATTGTGTCGTTGGGCCCCGGGGCTCCCCGTGGATTGGAGGCCCCCGAGAAGCGATGGCCGGCCATTAGCTTCCTTTCAAATCAGAACAATAAGTCGCAACCCTTTGATTGCCACCCCCTCTACTTCGAAACGCACACTGTGGTCGGCAGTTTCAGCAAAAGGCCGGTTTTCAGCATCGGTTTAGAGAGGCCTCCAGTCACTTCATAGGCCGTTATTAACCACCATAGTTTGGAAAATGAAATTCAGGCAGATGTTAGACATATTCCAGATGTTAGTCAGAGTATAATATCGCAACAATAACCAATAGGTAAAATGCAAGGTACAGTATGACAAAATAGAAATAAAGAATAAAAAAGGAAGAATAATTAGTCAGGCTTAATATGCCTACTTCCTCTGTTGCTTCAGATGTCCTGTATTACATAGATGTTAATGTGTGTTGCTCATGCCAGTAGAGATAAGTGAAATCACTGTAATTGAAACAGGGGATACCTGTGATCTAAGTTCTAAATCTAATCCCTCTAATACCCCTTTACCACCCCCAAACCCCCCCCTCACCAAAAAGGAAAAACATCAACGTAACGTCAAGCAATTCACCCCCCAGTCCCCCATCGTCAAGCACACTCTGCCCCAACTTGATCCAAATAAAGACACCCATCACTCCCTGCCCCTTCCCTGCTAGTCCCAATTACAAAGCCAGGGATAGAGGACACTGCAGGCCCAGGGAGGCAGTCAAAGACTTAAAAGACATCAAACCCACACACAGGCTTTGTGCCGCACCATGGACTTGAGCATTGTCATGCAAAGCACAGACGCTTAGGGAGAAAGTGTACAGTCAGGTTTCAGAGAGCACTATGGGTAAGGGATTGGAGGAGATTAGTCAGAAAGCCACGTCTTTAGATCTTGTCTTAAGGTCGCCTTCATTTTCCCCTCTTGTAACCAACCCCTGTATTTTCCAGGACAATTGTCTTGTACAGCTTGTGATGCAAAAAAAGGTTCCTGCTGTGTGGATGAAATGGCATGGTGTTAGTTCAGATGAAGTGCAATTTGATTGATACATGTAAGTAAAGAGGTCTAAAACCTGCTTAGTGGAAGAGACTGTTCAATTCTGTTTGTCAGATCAGGGTGAAAATTATTCAGCTGGGCACCGAGAGGGAAATTAATTGTTAATCTGTGTATCACAGGCAAGCCAAAATATGAGCTAGAGCAGAATGCCATAATAGGGATGACAATTCAGTTAAGTTAGTTAAAAAATGTTTATTCAATATGTATTTTCCCCAAATTGCTATGTTAATACAAATTATGTCATTGGAAATATATTAGAACTCATCCTAAGAAAATAAATATATGTTTGGAAACATGAACAACAGGACGCATATTATATACATTTTAGGATCGACTCCCTCCTATAAGGTTTATGCCTTTATCAGAGCGAATACCTGTACAGAACATTGGTTGGTGTAAAAATCTGATAGAGTACATTTTATGCGAATATAGTACACTTTATCCATTTTGGAGTCTATTAGATGAACTCTATTAGAACTGAATTGCCACTGAGAATTTTACCCTGTGGGATTGAGATCATGGTGAAACATAGATCCAGCTCAGATGTGTCCGATAAATTATCAAAAAAAAAAAAAACTTCCAACAGCCAGTATTCATATGAAAATAAGCAGGTTTAATGATGAGGATGGTCATCTGTCCATCAAGCGTCAGCACTTTGAACAACATGCATCCAGTCAACACACCGCGACACACTACAATTTTATTATTACATTAATGGCATTTGGCAGATGCTCTAATCCAGAGTGACGTAGTTGATTAGACGAAGCAATGCAGGGTTGGGCCTTGCCCAAGGGGATCTTATTGTGGCTACACCAGGGATCGAGGCACCGACCTTGCGGGTCCCAGTCATGTACCTTAACCACTACGCTACAGGCCAAGCTTTGATAAACTGTCCCATACATGAAGAACTCTGTGTGATGAAAAATAAATCCTCCTTGTACCGCCTGGATGGAGAACCAGAACAACCCACAGCTTGCAGCTCTGGAGAAGATATCGGCTCTGGTGCAGAGGCCCAATTTGACAGAAGCCCGTTCTGTAAACAAAGGAGGCTAGACTCACAGACAGCCATAACTCACTCATCCGCCACCCATCCTCGGGGGGACTGGTAAGGGCCGTAAACTGACCAGCTTATCTCATTGTGCTGGAGAGGCAGGTGGGCTGGGCTGGGGACAGGGGAGGAAACTGAGTCTTTACATTACACTGGAACTGGAAAAAGTACACAGAAGGGCAACTAAATTGGTTCCAGGAATGAAATATAAAAGTAATGAGGAAAGTCTCAAGACAATTAATCTAACCAGGCTCAGCAAAATGAGAGGGAGGATTTTTAGTGAAGATTTTAAGGTTGGGATTCAACATGTCCTAATTGACTAACAATTAAAAACAAGTGTTTTCAAAATTGAACATTGGAAACGCATGTCACATTCTATGATAGACAGCAGACTGTTATTTTAATATGAAAAAACAGCAATTCAATAATCAGTTATCAGTTGTTTTAGTGCATCAGTAAATAAATAAAACTTTCAAGAACCAAAGAAATTGCAGGTGTTAATTGAAACCAATCTTAACCACCTGTAACTTTTTCCAGAGATTCTACACACCTGAATCAAGAGAACAAGTCAAAAAATGAAACACAAAAACATAACACCCACAGCTTAGAATGTCTATAAATGCTTTTATTTGATCTGAATGTTTGAGTCCACTTTATCTGCTACCCCAAGTATACAGGTCGACAGCCCCATAAAATTTGCACATATCCAAATCTCAGAACACAAGGTTTCCCATGGCAACACTTCCCAACAAGACCAGCAGTTAAAAGTTCAAAGTTGGTGCTTCCCAAAACCTGCCAATAAGTTTCTCCTCAAGTGAGATGACTGCTCCCAATTTAATGCCCCCCCCCCTCCCCCCCACATCATGCCTTTCACAGCAATATGGGAGGTGTAGGGAACATCAGCGGTGCGTGGTTAAAAAGTAAAATATATATAGGTATATATTATACATACTACCCCTCCCCAAAACCAGGGGTGGAATTCCAATCACTGCTCACTGGACCAGTTCACAGGGCCCGCCCCACAGTTTCGCCATGGTAACCGGACAGTCGTGGCTTTCAGGCGAGCGTTGTCCTGGGACGCCTGTGTTTTGGGAGCCGTCTGCCTACCTTGAACCACAACCAGCTTCCCTCCAGCCATCAGACGGGACAATAGCCTGTAGCCAGGTCAGCTGGAATCTCCCCCCCCCCCCTCCCCTTAACTGCTCCCCCAGAAACACACCTCTACCACGCCAATGGCAGCGTGTTAAAAGCCCATACACACATCCCAAATGCCTTAAGTATCGGATATAAAACCTGAAGCAAAAATCCCCCGGTCTAATATTGACAAGTACATATTTTCAAGATAATCCCCCATACATGATTTTAAAATATCCCAACTGTCACTGAATCACATTAGATTTGACCCCGAAACCTTCCCAATGAATTCTTAAAAATAGCCATACATTTGGAGGGTTCCTACCAATCTGACAACCCTTAGCCCACAGAAAGCTTTGGTTAGCAACAGAGGGAATCCCTCTACAGTAACGTAATCAGTAACGACAGAGCAGGGGCATATTTCCCAGATTCAAAAATCACAATCATCCCCATGGGATTATAGCTGAATACACTCATAGAGCACGAGAGTGTGTGTCTGGCCCAGCGTGTATGTACGTATGTAATAGGTGTGCGTGCATATCTGGTCAGTGTGTGTGTGTGTGTGTTAATATATTGATTTCTTTATTTCTCTGCCTAATGTTTTGTATGCAAAATGTGTGCTTGGAGTGCCTCCATGTTTCAAACAATCACAGCCAGAAAGCTACTGTAGCTGGGTTAAATTCTTCTCCTTCCACAGTTACTTAAGACATGACAGCATGCAAATCACATGGTTTCTGGCCTTGTGTTTATTTTCTACTACTTTGCTGATAGTAAATTTCCATTTGGAACAAATTATTATTTTTCTGACTGATCCCACAACTGGAATGTTAAGGAATGTACATTTTCTTAAAATATTGGTGCTCAACAGCCAACAACAATCTTTTGACCACTAAGGTCAACAATCTATCAGTTCACTCTTATGGTACAAAGATTTAATTATCAATTAATTAATACATTCATCAATTTAAATGTGACTTGATTCAGGGTGGAAATGTTTTTTGGGGTCGCTTGTTCATACCAAGCTGTAAATTCCTCTAGTCACAGCATTCCCAAGGAGCGACGTGTAATGTCCTTAACACGGTAAACCGCTAAACAAAAGTGTCCCATTCAATCAGAACAGGGGGATCCGATTCACGTGATTAAGTCCCTCTAGATAGGCAAATATGAATTTATTTCTCTCTGAACGAGTATTTACATTAAACAGGAAGTCCGGTAGTGGCATTTGGTGAGGGTTTTTATATTTAAAGAGAGATGAGGAGCTTAAGTCGGTCTGAGATATTCTGGGCTCCGTCACTTGACTACAGGGCAGTCTACAGTGCTTTGGAATTTCACTACAAATAACGACATTCATCGTGTTACATATCTGCTCCCATTCCAGACAGTACACAACAAACTATTATCCATGAATTGAGGGTATCCCACATATGTATGTACAGTGCAGTCCATATGCATTTGGACAATTTCTGTTCTTTTTGGCTCTGTAGTCCAGCACTTTGGATTTGAAATGAAACAATAAATGTGAGGTTAAAATAACTTTTTTTTTTTCTTCTTATTTCTCAGTCTCATTGTGACTTTCTTTACAGTTTCAACTCTGGGGCTCTAGTGGGCAAATACCAATGACAGACTCTGAAGGCAATAAAAAGCCTAGAATCAAGACTAGATACTGATACTGATTCTTATACCTGCAGTAAGGAAGCAAATGAATACACCTGACTATTCAGAAGCAGTCAAGAAGCCAGCCATCCAATTACTTTTGGTCCCCTAAAAAAATTAAAAAATAGCCTCAAGTAAGAGGGGACTGTCTGCACGTTAACCTCACATTTACTGTTACATTTAAACCTAATGTGCTTGACAACAGTGCCAAAAGAACAGAAATTGTATGAACTGTCCAACTACATGAAGACTGCAATGTATGTATGTGTGTGAATGTGCGTATACTGACATGTGCACACACACATACAAACATAGGATAATCCGCGTTTTCATTTTCTTTCTCATGTAAGTGAAATTGCATCATGCATAAAATTCTGTCAACCAGTAGAGTAATGCCTATGTACAATCAAGTTCTACTGCGTACATCCATATGTGACGATTATTAAAATCTCTTATGTCCAATGTAAAAAAAAAGAAAGAAAAGAAATTAATTTAAAAAACATGTTTTGGACGGTACAGAAACGGAGCACATCTTTGCCAATCTTCCCTGAAAAAAAAACAAAAAAAACAGAAAAAAAGACTCACAGTATAAGTGCCGTTTACAGTAAGCCCCAAGTCTCCTTCCTCTTTATGTCACTTAGAGTACATTTCTAAACATACTCCACATCCCGCCATTTTACACATCAGCTCTAGTCAGTAAGATCTTCAGCAAACCTAACTAATCAGATGTGTTTCAATGAACAGCTTTGCACAGTGAGGCATTGGTCCTGGAGACAAAAATGAAGGATGACGCTGGAACGTGTGTGTGTGCGTATGTGAGTGTGTGTGTCTCAGACAGAGAGGGCAAGTGTATGTGGGCGTGTGTTTTCTATCTCATTTAACCTCTTACAGTATTATAGCTTTGGGAAAAGAGTCCACTGTTTAGAATCGGTAAAAGCAAACATGAGAAACACAGTTATACAGGATGACAAAAATGATGTTTGAGAGAGAGAGAGAACAAAGAACTACACAAAAGAGAAACTGAAAAAAAGGTCTCAACATAATCTATCTCTCAGAACAGTCAAATAGAAAACAACTAGCACAATATAGAAAGACAACAACAATGAAACAGCAATAAGGTGGTCAGATTAAGAGAAAATATGTAGAGCCATATGGTCAAAATAATTATGTGTGTGTGTGTGTGTGGGGGGGGGGGGGGGGGGGTTCAGGAGGAACATCAGCTCCTTAAATTGGGAACAGTCCAATAGAGTGGGCAGGGAATGGCCAGGATCCAGGCAAACAGCAGGATCCATTGAGAGTGAGAAGCAGTTGCAATGAGTGTCCATCAGGGGGCAGGTTGTTCGGGTGCAGATCCCAGTGACCGTCATCTCCTTCTTTTCCCTCTTCCCAAGGCTCTCTTCTATCCCTTTTATTCAGAGAAGGTTCTGTGGCTGTGTGTGTGCATGTGTTTTGGTGTGTGTGTGTGTGTGTGTGCACCCAGGACTACTTGTGGTTCCTCTGTGGGTTTAGAGTCGAGTCGTCAAAAAGAGGGTTCTTCACCTCCATCTCTCCAGTCTGGAGAAGGGACAACAGGAGAGAATTACGAGCTGCAGCTTCACACAGGGTCAAAAAGCATCATCGCAAAGAATAATCACCACCTGCCCATTTATGTGAGGCTGTGTGCTTGGGCATTATATATGTTATTTTGTGTGTTTGCACAGAAGGCAGGGCTTGCAGTTTTTGAGAGTATTTCATAGGTTCCAAAATACCAGACCATATTTGAGCAAAAAAAGAAGAAGAAAAAAGACGTATTTGACCCAGGTCTAGTCCAAGCAGGCCACAAGGGTGTGGCTGTTACAATGGAGGTATGCCTGTTACAGTGGGGATGTGGCTGTTACAATGTGGGTGTGCCTGTTACAGTAGGGATGTGGCTGTTACAATGTGGGTCTGGCTGTTACAGTGGGGATGTGGCTGTTACAGTAGGGATGTGGCTGTTAAAATGTGGGTGTGGCTGTTACAGTAGGGATGTGGCTGTTACAATGTGGGTGTGGCTGTTACAGTGGGGATGTGGCTGTTACAATGTGGGTGTGGCTGTTACAGTGGGGATGTGGCTGTTACAATGTGGGGATGTGATGGTTGTGTGTCTGTTACAGCAGGGATGTGATGGGTGTGTCTGACAGTGGGGATGTGATGGGCGTGTGTCTGACAGTGGGGATGTGATGGGCGTGTGTGTGACAGTGGGGATGTGATGGGGGTGTGTCTGACAGTGGGGATGTGATGGGTGTGTCTGACAGTGGGGATGTGATGGGGGTGTGTCTGACAGTGGGGATGTGATGGGGGTGTGTCTGACAGTAGGGATGTGATGGGTGTGTCTGACAGTAGGGATGTGATGGGGGTGTGTCTGACAGTGGGGATGTGATGGGGGTGTGTCTGACAGTGGGGATGTGATGGGTGTGTCTGACAGTGGGGATGTGATGGGTGTGTCTGACAGTGGGGATGTGATGGGTGTGTGTCTGACAGTGGGGATGTGATGGGGGTGTGTCTGACAGTGGGGATGTGATGGGCGTGTGTCTGACAGTGGGGATGTGATGGGGGTGTGTGTGACAGTGAGGATGTGATGGGGGTGTGTGTGACAGTGGGGATGTGATGGGGGTGTCTGTACTCACCGGTGCCAGCCCAGGACACTCGTACACGGTGAAGTCCCCGTCCTCATTCTCCTCATCCGATGTGGCCTCAGATTCAGGAACCCTGGGCTCCTCTTTGTGTCTGGGGAGGGCGAGAGAGAGAGGAGTCAGACAGACCACCTGAAAGGAGAGGGAGAGAGGGGGAGAGAGGAAGAGAGGGAGGGGGAGGGAGAGGGGGAGAGAGAGAGAGAAACAGAGAGAGGGAGAGAGGGAGAGGGGGAGGGGGGAGAGGGGGATGGAGACAGAGGGGGAGAGGGGGAAGGAGCGAGAGAGAGGGAGAGGGGGAGAAAGAGTGAAAGGGAGATGACTGACAGCAGTGAGAGGGATACCACAGAAACAGAGAGAGGGGTCAGAACCAGAGGAGAGACTACCACAGAGAAGCCCAAGAGAGTGAGAGCCTATCCCAGAGAGCAGAGAAGAGAAAGGCTGGTGAGGAGGAGTGGAGAGAGGGAGGGGGAGAGTTGGAGAGGAGGAGTGGAGAGAGGGAGGGGGAGAGTTGGAGAGGAGGAGTGGAGAGAGGGAGGGGGAGAGTTGGAGCTCTGAACTCACTTCTCCATCGACAGCATCTGTTGTTTCTGGTGCTGGTAGTGGTACATCTGGGCACTCTGCGCTAGCGTCTTATCCCCCAGCTGGAGAGGAAAGAAAAAGGGAATGAGACACAGACAGGCACACAGACAGACAGACAGACAGGCACACAGACAGACGTACGCACACACAGTGTATAATAGCATTCAGGACAGATGGATGACTGGACAGACCTAGAGGGAGACTGAGGACATAGTGCTTTATATTGCAAAAGGGGTTTGAGGTTTTAGATATACGGCCAGTTTTGCTGACACTGATTAAGCTCCGGGAGTCCTGGACCAAATTCAATTTTGAACGGAGATTCTCCACGCAAAACTCAATTTAGTCGAGGAATATTGTATGGGAAACTGGCCCATAGTATGACAGGTTACTCCATACTCACAGCTGGGTTAGCTGGGCACTGTAATATGCTTTCATTTGGTAATAATTTAATCTACATGTCACGTGAGGGCGGAGCTTGATGGGTAATCGGGATTGATTGGGCGGTGCTCACCGAGGTCCCGTCAGAGGATGAGGCAGGCGGCGGCCCGCTGAATGCTGGGTAATCCATCTTCTGCGCCAGTCGCGTTCCATTCTGCACCCTGCGGGGGAAGCCAGAGCGGACGCTGTTTCACACCCACCCTGGAACAGCCTGACCAGGGCCCACACCGGACTACAGCCCTGAGCACGTGTGCAGAACCGGCCCTGAGCACGTGTGCAGAACCGGCCCTCCTCCACACACAAACAAGCTGACTTACTAAGACTTCGGCCAAATTCAATGCCTGGGTCAGTTTTTGGCCATTAATCTCAGGGGAACAAAGAAAGACCTTTAGCACATGCAAAACCTTTTAGCACAGGCAGAATCAATAACATGACCAACAATTGGTGATGGTGGTAGGGTGACCTGTAGTGTAGTGGTTAAGATACATGACTGGGACCCACAAGGTCAGTGGTTCGGGGGCTCCAGGGGAGGATTGTCTCTTGCTTAGTCTAATCAACTGTACGTCGCTCTGGATAAGAAAAATTATGTAAAATGGTTTTGGTTTTGCACCAATCATCGGTTGCGTTATTAGTTTAGCATGTGCTAAATGTTTTTAGCGTGGGCCCGCGTCAAGCCATTCTGCTGGTGGATGTAAAAAACCAATGAGGTGATGGTAGTCATGACGACCTGACGACCTCGCTTTCAACACACTCGTCTCGGCAGTGGCGCCGTGGAACCGGACCAGAACCGGACCAAAACCGCAAACGCAGATCGGGGCGCGAGTGCGGAACGGACCATGGCCGAGCGGCAGGAAGCGCAGCGGTCTCACCTGATCCAGCAAACCGCCGCCAGAATCAAAGCCACCATGCCCACGATGACACACACAGAAATCACGACTGCAAACAGAGAGAGAGAAACAAAGATATATATCATACACATTATATAACGCTCTGGCAATATGTATTGTAAAGTACGTCATGCCAATAAAGCATTTTGAGCTGAATTGAATTGAAAGAGATAGAAAGATGGAGAGATGAGTGAATACTAGTAAAAGAGTAAACAGCATGATGGGTAAGGATTAAGGGGGGGGGAGGAGAGAAGACAGAAAAAACTCATTTTGGCATTTACTCTCAGGTTTCATGTTTTTTATTGTTATTTTTCTGAAAACCATAGGTGTCAAAATTATTGGCACCCCAAAAATCAAAGTGATATTGGCCAAAATGTTTTACTTCATTTAGTTAATAACGGTCTAAAGGATCTATAAGGGTGGCAATAATTCTGGAGCCCACAGTATTATGGGGCGAGAGTCAGCAAGGCAACCAGTTGAGTTAGCCTGCAGCAGCTAAGCTAATGACATGTTGTACCGCAGTAGTCACAGCAGGCCTGGTGCAGCTAGCACTGTGGGGCTAGCGGGCTGTACCAGTTGAGTTAACCTGCAGCGGCTAAGCTAACAACATGTCGTGCAGCAGTAGTCACACCAGGCCTGGTGCAGCTAGCGCTGTGGGGCTAGCGCGCTGTACCAGTTGAGTTAACATGCAGCGGCTAAGCTAACAACATGTCGTGCAGCAGTAGTCACACCAGGCCTGGTGCAGCTAGCGCTGTGGGGCTAGCGCGCTATACCAGTTGAGTTAACCTGCAGCGGCTAAGCTAACAACATGTCGTGCAGCAGTAGTCACACCAGGCCTGGTGCAGCTAGCACTGTGGGGCTAGCGCGCTGTACCAGTTCAGTTAACCTGCAGTGGCTAAGCTAACAACATGTCGTGCAGCAGTAGTCACACCAGGCCTGGTGCAGCTAGCGCTGTGGGGCTAGCGCGCTGTGGGGCTAGCACGCTGTACGGCGGCACACTTACTCATCAGCAGACGGTCCCTGGAGGGGTAGGGGACCACCAAGGGGCTGCCCTTCCCAACAGGAGGCACGGGGGGAGGGGGGGGTACGGTACTGGGTCCCACTGTGGTGTTGGACTCCTTCTTCTGCTTGGGAGCCTCTGAGTTGGCTTTGGGTAATGCCTGAGTGGGCATCACTGAGAGAGAGAGAGAGAGAGAGAGAGAGAGATAAATTATTACAGTTCATCACCATTTTGAATGCATTATCCTCTAAATGTAGATTTGTATTTATGTCTTCTGTATTTCATTTATTCTGTTTATTGTAGTTAAATTATTTTTGCCTCCGTTATGTTTATGTCATGTCAGTGAATGCTTGGGCAATGTAAGTGTTGAGAGAGAGAAAAACAGAAAAACAGCTGAACCTCTTGACCATGTCTGCATGCTTTTATGCATTTAGTTGCAGCCACATGATTGGCTGATTAGCTATTTTCATTAACAAGCTGATATACCTAATAAAGTGGTCTGAGTATACATCCTCATATACATCCTCATTCTACCTGCGATTTTAATGATTTGTTCAAAACAATTAATTATTAAGATGTAAAAAAACAAGGTCTGTTGCTATCTGGGATATCTTTAAACATTTACTATTTTCTGTTTCATAGTGTTAATTTCATACATTTTTTCACACCTTACTACAAAAGGGTGGTTAAAATAATTAAATACAATGAAAAACAAAGGAACTATAACATGATGAGGATATATTCAATAAATACAAATAATTCCTGGCTACTCAACATCGCGGTTGTGGTTGGAGGGGGTGCTGAGGATGAGACAGATGGACAGACACACAGATGGACAGACAGCTGTCTCACCTGGTTGTTTGCCCTCCTGCTGTTTGGCAATGATGGCAGACAGGAAGTCAATCTCCTCGTCCAGCTCAGGAAAAGAGGCGGCTTTAACTGAAAAGGAGAGATGGAGATGGAGAGGATGTAAACGAGAGAAAGAGACATCTGTCTGTGTGTGTGTGCGTGTCTGTCTGTGTGTGTGTGTGTTCTCTGCATATGTGAAAGTCAAAGTGTCCTGAGTGTGTGTGGGGGGTTGAGTGTGCACGTGTGTGTATGTATGTGCGTTTGCTGCAGGAGTGTGTGCATGGGTTTTATACGCATGTTTGCGTATGTGTGAATGTGTGTGCGTGTCTGTGCACGTGGTCATCTGTTTGTGTGTGTGTGTGTGTGTGTGTGCGCGTGTGTGTGTGTGTGCATGCGTGTGAGCGTGCGTGTGTCTGTGCACGTGGTCATCTGTTTGTGTGTGTGTGTGTGTGCATGTGTGTGAGCGTGCGTGTGTGTCTGTGCACGTGGTCATCTGCTTTTGTGTGTGTGCGTGTGTGTCTGTGCACGTGGTCATCTGCTTTTGTGTGTGTGTGTGTGTGTGTCTGTGCATGTGGTCATCTGTTTTTGTGTGTGTGTGTATAATCCTGCCTCTGCCAGCTCACTGCCTCCCTCAACAACACAAACAGTTAAAGTTTACATGCTGCAGGTTGTTAGAGAGGCTCAGGTGCAGGCCGGGCCTTGTTATTAGCCTCTCAGAAGCAGGGGAGTGGGGTTATTGGCCAGCCCCCCTGTGGTGCCCCCTCCCCTGGCCACACACACACTACCAGCCCCGGTTGCCTAGGAGAGGTCTGTCAGGACCCTGGAATGTGGTTTACACTATGTACCTCTGAGGACCTGTCTGACCAGTGCTGTGGTTATACTGCTGTGTGCTTTAATGGCTTTTCCACAGCATACACACGCACACCCGCATCCACACACGCACACACACACACACACACACACCCATGCCTGCATGCACGCACACACACACGGATGCATGCACATGCACACACCCACACACATATGCATGCGCAAAATAACACACACATCTTACACAGACACACACGGACATATCCACACAAACATGCACACGTACGCACACGCACACACACTAATGCCTGTGCCAACACACACCCATACACAGACACACATATGTGCATATCCGCACATGCACTCACACACAAACACACACGCAATGCACGCACACACACAGGCAGGCACAAACATAAAACCCGATCATGTTAAAAATGCTCAAATCGAGACAGAAAAAGAGCAAACTCAGCAAAGCTGCCTTCAGACTGGGCGTCACTGATTTCACCTAAAAACGCCGCAAAAGAGAAACTCCCACAATTCCATTTGCAGTCCAGCAGGCTGGCAGAGAGGTGAGCCAGCGGGTGGGCCAGGTGCGAATGGCTCTCACTCTCACCTCTCACACCTGTGCTCCTCTGGGTCGTACCGGAACATTCCCTGCTCAATACACCGGTGCGAATGGCCAGTCATGGGTCTAACCTGGGGTCACATTCCTGAAACAAGACTACCTCTCATCACACCGTTTGAGTGAGCCCACATATGGAGCCGGACAGAAGCTTGACGTGAAAACGTTAACGTGCAAAGAGAAGACATACTTTGGGTAACTGTATTCAGGAAACTCGCAAAATCATTCTTTAAATGGTGGTAAATGTAAAAAAAATAAAAAAATACTGAGAAAAAATACAAGGATGTATTCAAATGTGCGACAAACTAGAAGGTACGTACACAACTGGCAGTAATCTACAGGAGGTTTAAGGACCAAAGTATTACAAAGGCAAAAATGTCAAGAACGCAGTCGAACATTATTGTTCAATTCCCCTTCGGTTGTGAGGTAGCGTTATGAGGAACATTCCACAGTTTTTGGAACGCGGCACTGCATATATTAAAGAGAACACAGCTCGGGTGCCAAACACAGGAATTCAGGGTAGAAGGAACTCTTTGAAAAGGATCCATTCGATTAGGCTATTCGCTTATGACAGAAACTGGAAGCACACTTCCTGTTTATAAAAATGAAGAATCGCTTCATTATGGTCACAGCGTGTCTATAGAGGGAACTCAGCTGATCGTGGTCAGTGAGCTGAAAGTACAGAAGGCTTTCATGACAATATCCTGTGGACATGCTGCACCAAAGCCATTTTTACCATTTCCAACAGACCGCCTTTGGGGTTCTCTGTGCTGCCAACATTTGAAGAACGTTCAAAATGATTCCTCAAACTTCCCTGTTTATGAACTAAGATTTACAAGGAATAGTCATCTGCAATTTGAAAGATTTTAAACTGAAATTGAAAAACTGAATATGTAACATTCCAGGAAAATTTCAAGAGGCTTGAAAAGTGACATTGCATGTGCTCATTTACACACTAGTGTTTGAATATCAGTTATAAATCACTTCAACTGAAAAAAGAGAAGAAAATTAATCTGGGTTCTGGGATAACCAGACACATTTCCATAGACAGGAGCACTATATTGCAAGGTTCAAGCACCCTGAATGACAGGAGCCCTCAAAAAAAATTGTGCAGAGATGGGGTGGGAAACCTGTCGGCAGACATTTTGTTTCAGACATTTCTTGGGTTAGCTGGCTGGAAGGGTGTTGAGGGCGGAGCTGTGTTAACAGACATTAACAGACCTGTTACAGTACAGACGGCCATCTGCAACCTGTACCCCGTTAACAGACCCGTTACAGTACAGACTGCCATCTGCAACCTGTAACTCATTAACAGACCCGTTCCAGTACAGACGGCCATCAGCAACCTGTACCTCATTAACAGACCCGTGACAGTACAGACGGCCATCAGCAACCTGTACCTCATTAACAGACCCGTTACAGTACAGACGGCCACCACAGCAAGAGTGTGTTATGAACTGAAGGCATTTTCTCAGTCTGCCTCTGTTTGTCCTCCCCTCTGTTTCCAGAGTGTTTTAGTGTGTCCCACAGCAGGTGTCTGAGGGGTGGGTCGTGCCATCTGCACTTTAGGGGTAGTTCTGACACAGTGGTCTGTGTGTGTGTGTGTGTGTGTGTGTGTGTCTGTGTGTTTGTGCTGCTCTCTGTATTTCTAAAGTACCATTTGAAGAGTGTTCTTTTTTTTGCAACGAGGTTGAAAAGCACGCACAGCTGAGCCCTGGGGAAAGGTGGTTTAGACAGCGCTAATCTACAGACCGGCATTACAGACTACCTCACCCTGCACCACTGCTTCTGCAGGCCAGCTGGTGAGGTCTCTGCACTACATCTGAAGCAAGAATAAAAACAGGACTAGCTCCAGCTCTGCGTGAAAGAGAGAGAGAGACAGAGAGAGCGATAGCAAGACAGAGAGAGAGAGAGAGAGACGGAGAGAGAGATCTCCCACCATCTGGATTCCGGTAACAGCTCTGTAATTACCCATCAGTCCT